>NC_034009.1:43376725-43676725 GCF_000346465.2 Prunus persica | reverse complement strand
CTACTAAGTTTTCATGCATTACGTTTGATTAAAATCCCCAAACAAGTGTTTTGCAAATATAAATGTTAAATTTTCAGATGCCAAATTAAACTTGTAACATAAAATCATACAATGTACTAAATCCAAAAAACTAGCCATGCCAAATATTGCAAGGCCATTAGTCAGTTATTAAAACACTTTGAAACGAAATGATTGGTTTCCCCAACTTGAGGTACTAGGAACTGAAAAAGAATTTCTATTTTCCCAACCCTGGGGTTGTGCAGGCACATGCAACTTCTCTTGTTTACTCCAATAAGCTCATATATTATACCAAATAAATTCAAGCAGAAGCATATTACATAGATTACACCACCGAGTGCAATTTCTTCTTTTAAAAAGAAACAAACCTGAGTGCAACTTCTTGGCGGACACTATATCTGACTTTTTTATCAAAGCATCGCTCTTTTCTCTTTTGACGAAACCTACTTAATGATGCTGCTCTGTGAGGCTGACTACATCGTATGGGAAAATCTTCTGTACCCTACAAATTATGAAAAGACAAGAAAAACATAATCAATAATAAATTTAAATATGCTGTTAAAGTTTTTCGGTCTAAGGAGATACCCTCTGATTCTGAGATGCCAACTCCGCACCTTGAGGGCCGGAAGATAATTCGCTGCCCCCCAACAGTAATAGCACTGCTTGAACCTTCAAACCCCAATGCACAAAGATTTAGTAACCAAAGTATATTCAAATGTATCAAAGCCAAACCCCAGTCCTGATTTGGTTGCCAAGAGACTTTACAAGACGCAAGGAATTTAATTACAACCAGTGAAGCAAAAGTTCCATAAATACTCAAAACATTTCAAAATTAAAAAACTTCATTGCCATCAGCCACCCACATTTGCACAGAAACCGAACAGAAACAATATCACAAGCTCTAAAAAACCATAAATCACAACAAACAAACAAAATCACCAATCAAGTTCGAACCTTCTCAGGCGTAACAGCGTCAAAAACAAAGACCTGGCCACGAAACGAGAGCGTGAGCTGACTGGAGCCGTCGTACGGCTGAGCACGCATTTCGGAGCTACCGACGTCGTAGACGGGGTCGGAGCTTACATCCTCGACGACGGCGACGACGCCGCCGCCGTCCTCGAGCGTATGGGGTTCGTAGTGAATGTGGGCGTTGTCAATGGAGTCGACGCCGGGGCCGGCGGCATCGTCGTCGCCACCGGCGGGAATCGGGTTGGACATGGTCATGGGCTCGGAGTGTCCGTACATTGGAAGAGGTTCACGAATCGGATCGATGGTCTCTGAAGCATTACAGAGAGGAGCCAATCACTGAGTGAAACCGAAACCCTAACCCTAAACCCAAAATCAAATCGAAGGCTGTTCAGAAAAGAATTGGGGTTTTGGAAAACCAAAAAAGAAAAGTAGAAGGTGAGTCAGGTGTGAGTTTTGTTGTATTTGTTCTCTTTTGCTTTGTAAATTTATGATTTTATTAATTAATTATTTTATTTTTATTTTGACACAGAGAGAGAGAGAGAGAGAGAGAGAGAGAGAGAGCAGACACCAGAGTGAAGGACAGCTCATGGCACAACGAGTATGGCCCGTAAGTATGGGCACAACGACAAGTGACCCTGTTTCGTATCAATAATTACGAGAAACGCCATTGTTTTCAACTACAACAAACTATATTAGGAGAGGGGATTCTAACATGGTACTTTTTTTTGGTGTCAAATCTAACATGGTAGATGGTACTTGAGAAGCGTTGAATAATTGCTTTTGATCAATTGCTTTGCATCATCACAAAACCCTTTTTTTTTTTTTGGGTGTTGAAGTTAGGAAACGAAAGCAAGAATTTCTTACACATACTATCAAGGTGTCGTAGAGTTCGAATTTGAGATCACTTACATCATCACGATACTTCAAATACAAAAATAAATACTTTTGATCCCTTAAACAGAGAACCTTCCATCATTTAAAAAAAAAAAATGTATTGGCCTTTGGTGTGGTTAGATAACTACCGGAATCTCAAAATAATAACAATAATAATTCACGGTTTCTAATATTTTCCAGTTTTTTTTTTTTTTTTTTTTTCAGTTTAGACAGAACAGAATATGTGATTTTTTTTGGGTCATTGACAACCTAGTAAGGCCCTAGACAGTTTTTTTTAGGTTGGGGTTAACGATACATTTCATAAAGCCCAAAGGGCCTTAAAGGCGGAAAGGGGAAAACAGGATTACATAGAAAGCAACAAAGCCTAGCAGAAACAGGTTCTTTCTTATTAGAGGACGACTAAGTTTGTTTTTTTTTTTTTTTGGGTGGAAGAGGACGACTAAGAGTTCACCCATTGCTATGCTTTTTTTTTTTTTCCTTTGGTTACTAACTTGTCTTAGACAGGTGGATGGTGTGTTTACCATCAGGAATTGGAATTCTTGTTAGGAATTGAATTCTACATATGGAGTATTTCTATATTTACTTCACATCAAGGAATTAAAAAGTACGTGAGACCCACACAAAATTAGGATTTGAATTTCTAATTTTTGAGGAATTCAATTTTTGGGTGGGAGGTGGATTATGAATTCAATTTTTTTATCCATTATATACTCGCACAGTAATAAAAATTTCAAATTTTCCAAGTACGTTTTAATAATTACTTCAACTTCTACTCCAATTTCATATGATTTAGTAAACAACCTCAATAGGAATTCAAAATCTAATTCTCTTCAATTCAACTTATTTTCAATTCAATTCCTCTTAATTCAATTATGGGTTAGTAAGCATGCGAAAGTTGTTCTAAAACAAAAAAAACAAAACAAAAACACATTGAAAGTAAACGTCAACTCCTTTACAAAAATACTAGATAAATCAACAAACAAAAAGTAGTTCAGTCACCATTTTTGACAAGTTAGAGTTGAATAGTGGGTTTTACTGGCTGGTGAGTGTTCATATATTATACGTGGAGAGTGAATTTTCAGGGATTGATTTTTAAAATTGGTTTCTCTATTCATCCCTCTCTTTTTTCTTTTCTTTTATGTTGTTTTCAGTCGCTGAATCTCTTACGAGTAAACTACAAAACTATTTGTACATTTCTAAAGCCACAAGTAGGAGTAGCCTGTCAACATGTTTGCTCTTACAATTCAACCCTGCCGTCTATTTATTTAACAATAAATTCATAGTCTCATGAAAATAAAATGTTATTTCAAATTTTGCACCGTCATAAAATAAATACAACTCCAAGAGCTTCTTCTACCTCCCTCCCTGTAAGTTTCCATGGAGAAGGAGAAGAAGAATGGAGTTCTTCATGTGGTGGTGTTTCCATGGCTGGCCATGGGCCACCTCATACCCTTCTTCCATCTATCCAAGCTCATAGCTCAAAAGGGTCACTCTGTTTCTTTCATCTCCACCCCAAGGAACATTCTCAGACTTCCCAAAATACCCTCACACCTCTCTTCTCTCATCAACCTCGTTTCCCTCCCTTTGCCCCGCTTGGACAACCTCCCAAACGACGCCGAATCGTCCACGGACGTGCCGTACAACAAGCAGCAATTGCTGAAAAGGGCCTTCGATTTGCTGGAATTGCCGTTGACCGATTTCCTGGGGTCCTCGGAGTCAAAGCCTGATTGGGTTATTTACGATTATGCCTCTCACTGGCTTCCCCCAGTTGCGGCCAGGTTCGACATCTCACGCGCCTTCTTCAGCTGCTTCAGCGCCGCGTGTTTGGCGTACATTGGTCCGCCCGCGCCGTTGATCAACGGCCAGGATTTCAGGACCAATGCTGAGGATTTCACCTTGGTTCCCGAGTGGGTCCCATTCGAGTCTGACATGGCGTACCGGCTTCACGAGATTGCTAAGTATTTACAACGTTCAAGTGAGAACGAGTCCGTTACACCCGATACGGTGCGTTTCGGGTTTGCGATTAATGAGAGTGAAGTTGTGTTTATTAGAAGCTCGGATGAGTTTGAGCCCGAGTGGTTCAATTTGCTTAGAGAGCTGTATGGGAAGGGAAAACCAGTTGTTCCTATTGGGTTTTTACCCCCACTAATAAATGAGCAAGTGGATGAATTTGATACAAATTGGGTTGGTATCAACGAGTGGCTTGACAAGCAACGAGTCAACTCAGTGATCTACATTGCAGTCGGGACCGAGGCAACATTGAGTCGAGAAGAACTCACTGAGTTGGCTCTCGGGTTGGAGCTATCTGGAGTACCGTTCTTTTGGGTGTTGAGAAACCCACCTGAGTCAACTCAGTCCGTGTTTGAGATGTTACCACATGGGTTTGTGGAACGAGTCGAGGGTCGTGGAGTGGTACATTTGGGGTGGGCTCCACAAGTGCGGATACTGAGTCATGACTCGGTGGGTGGATTCTTGACTCACTGTGGTTGGAACTCGATGATTGAAGGGCTCGGGTTCGGGCGGGTTTTGATCCTATTCCCCATGGTGAATGATCAAGGGCTTAATGCTAGATTAGGGAATAATAAGGGACTTGGGGTGGAGATACCTAGAATTGCACAAGACGGGTCATTTACGCGTGACTCGGTGGCCAAGCTCGTAAGGTTGGCAATGGTGGAGGACTCGGGTGAGTCACTAAGAATTAGGGCTAAGGAAATGAAGGGGTTGTTTGGAGACAGAAATAGGAACAATCAAATAGCGGATGAATTCATATGCTTTCTTGAGGAGAATAGCCCACCAAGGTTGACCATTTAGTTACCATGGCAGTACCCTAATTGCCTCTAATAATATCTTTGTATGGTTGATATCTTGTTTGTTTATTTCTGGAGAAATTATTGTATGGTATTGAAATACAGTCATGCATTTGTCGAAATCAAACCCATAAAGTGAGTTAAGACGGGAATTATCCAAGGACAGATGAGATAACATGATGAATGCTAAATATTTTCAAATCAACAAGATTTCATCGAGAAACAGAGCGTAACCGCACTCAAAGCAGTTGATTCTGTTAACTTCACTGCACGCTCAACATGATCAACATAGCTATGACGATATATAGCAGCCACCGGGAAAAAGTTACACTAGTGTCAAATTATACAAAATCCAGCTTTGCAATCATGAATGGAGGTAGAAAGAACAAAGCACTTTGTGGAAGCTCTATTTGCAAAAAGTTTCAAGTTCGTAAGCAGACTAGGATTAGAATATCATTGAAATTTGAGAACACAGAATATATTGAATATAATTGCGGACAAATAGAAGATATTCAAGGGCAAAACAACAAAAGAATGGGGAAACCCTATCGGCCGAAAAAGTAATGTTACTGTCTCTTCAGAGAATTTATGCTACAGAGTAAAGGAAAAGAAAAAAAAAAGTGGTGTCATTGCTTTAGAAAAAAAAAAAAAGGCACTGCAGCCCATCTATACAAGGTTTGAAGAATTAACACTTGCTACTTAGAAAAAGGAAAAACCAGAGTTAGCCTGCCACTGTGGTTAATACACAATCTTTTAAATCTAACCTACCAAGAACATAATGTACATGTATGTTGATCCTCAAGATGGAGATGAGGAGCAATTGATTTGTATGAAGGCAGTACTTTACCACTTTGAAATGTTACAGAAAACTTCACCTCACAAAGTTCTCGAGCTCTCCATGTGTTACATTAATATGCTTGAACATCCTTCAAAACTGTTCAAGTGGTGCCAGTTGAACTGCATGTATCCCTTTACTTTGTCTTCACATACCAAAGTGTCAAGGAGACGAAACCGAAATGGAAAGGAGTCTGAACCCCTGGCATGTAATGGACATGCTCATCATTCTGAAATCTTTTGTAGACTCCTGTATTGAAGCTTGATAATCAAAATCTAAAGGCAATCCAAGCAAATACTGCAATAATTTCAATTGTCATTATGAATACTTCAACCACATTTGTTTTAATCTAAAAATAAAGCCGGGGAGACACTGATAAACCATTGAGTTCAATTTCACACACACGTGAAGGAGAGTACAAGAATATAAAATACTTGTTCGGCCCACAGGTTAGCAAACGATGAATCAACAGAATTTTCAACATGTTATTAGAACTTCCAACCAGCCATGAAGAAATGGAAAATTGTTACCATGCCAAGGCATAATTCGTCATTTTGGTTTATATCCAGATAAATTTAATGTGCTCTTACTGGAAAAAAAATAAGAATGTGTTAAAAGTAAATTGAACAGTAAATGTAAGTCCTACAGGACAAACATCAATCAAATTTACTACATATACATTGTCTGAATAACAAAAATTTTAAAAAGTGAAAACTTGTAGGAAAATGACTGCAGCACATACCTTGGACTTACATCCCAATCATTGCTCGCCATTGAAACTCCCCAACTTGAATCCCAAATGGTTAATTTATCCTGTTGAAGAAGGTTTGGACTTTGAATTTCGAGGAAGGTTAGCTTTGCGAAGTTGAGTATTTTCTATAGAATACACGAGAAGGGTTCCTTCTTTTGTTCCTGCTAAGAAGCATTCTTCTGGGGTCACTGTCAGAGATGTAATTATCTTTCCAACTCCATTACACTTCTTTATGACCTCAAGTGAATTCATAGAGCGTACAATGATTTGCCCTTGGTCACCAGCACAAACCAAAAACTCACCACACCCACTCAACTCAACACAGTTGAGGCGTCCATTGGATTCAGAAGAAGCAAGATGTTTACCATTAATTGAATACAGATGCAAACTCAGATCATCATCAGCATAAAAGACGATGCGTCCATGCCGAGAGGCGACAAGCTTTGACAAAGCGCATCCAGATGGATGGCGCAATGATCTTACATATCTTCCATCCTGCAGGGTATGAAAAACACAAGTTCCATCTTTTGATCCACTGATCACTATGTCAAGCTCCACACTGACATATAAGCATGTAATTATATCATCATGTCCACAGAGAATACGAAAAGGAGTTTCAACAATGACATAATCTTTGCGAGGTAGTTCGGTCTGTGTATTGCGAGTCCTCTTTTCTTGGGTTCTACCTCGGAAGACTTCCCACACCATGATTGTAGTGTCATAACTTCCAGTTGCAAGGAAGCTTCCATCAGATGTCACTGCAGCATTATCAATGATACAGCTCAGAAAGTAGTTGGAAGAATTCTACCAAAATAAAAAGCCAGTAACCAAAATCTCACCCAGAAGAGGACAAGAAATTAGCGGTTTCATTATTTGATCATAACATTAATGCATTACAATGCCAGTACCATATCTGTTATCACAACTCATAGTCCAAAAAAAGCAAATATGCATGCTATTGCATTGAATTTCGAGATTTTGCCTCAGCATTTCTCGAGTCTTGATCGTGTTTTAATCATGTAAGATCACAAATCATAATTGACAAATCTACTTGTTGATTTTCAATGTTAAATTGTTTTCCAGCAAGTGAAGCCAGGAGAGAAGGCACACGGGCCCAATTTGTTTTATTTTTTGGGACAAAAATAAATGATGTGCTTAAAGTGTTTTAACATAGATTCTGGTAATAACACATATACGAAAAAAATTCTCCTTCCAGCAACCTTTCCTAACTCAACTGAGTTCCACCGTGTTTGCCTAATTCTAGAGTCTATTTCTTTCAATTTCAGACCGCACTAAGGAACCAGATGGCCCTTCTATCCACCTCTTGAGATCAAACACATATATGCCCATGCTTTCTGATATTTTTAGTCCATTTATTTAAGAATGAGAAAGTATGGACTAGCAGCATCCTTTTCCTTCTTCATTTTCTGTTGTAAAATTTTAAAAATTCACTTCACCCCATAATGGCACTGCTCATTTTCACTTGGCCACCTTATGGTTTAGAAAGTTCATTATGCCTCCCCACGGTGTATTCCGTTAAATTTACTTCAAATAGGGTGAAAGGAAACTTTGCCTCTACCTTCACATGCATGTGCCTTGACTGAAGGTAAAGATAATTGTCTTCCAGTTATTAAACATACCTGCAATGCAACTGACCACATCCTTATGCTGTCTGATGCTTTGTACCATTCTGCCATCATTTAAGGATATAACCTGAAAGCTATTTTCCCAATTGCCACATGAGATCAAAAAGTTCTCAGACGGTGTTTGCATTGTTGCAAAGCATTGTGCTCCAAGTTCAACATTTTCAGCCGAAGGACTCCCAATTTTACGAGGAGAAAGAATATCAGAACCAACGCCAAAAGAAGGATCCTGTACATGTTTATTTAGTATGCGTCACAAGTCCTTATATGAAAAATAAAATCAAACATAACCAAAAAAAAAAAAAAAAATCCAGTGATCCAACAAAATAAAACCTGGGAGCCGGAGAAGGTAAAATTTCCACCAGATTGCAGTGAGGTTGTCAACCACATCTTAACTGACAAGGTGAGCCCCTGGTTTACAAGGACAACATTAGAGTCCACTGTACGCACATACAAAGCAGCCGACCGTTGATGACTTGAACTACAAACAATGGAAGTCAAGTTAATAGAACCAGGTGCAAAGCGCAAAGGATGGGCAATTGGAATAGGTGGCCCTCTTCTTGGGTGTTTTTTACGGAAAATCTGAATTGGGGTCTGGCCAAAATTTGCAATTTGGTCTTCAATTGCTGATCTTTGCAAATCATCTTCCATGGTTTCCAGATCAACAGCACCTTCATAGGTTAAGTAATAAAAGATATTTGCTGCCTATATTTCAATAATATTTTTAGAGATCAGTATATTTTTAATAAATTAATATCAACCAATAGAGAAATTGCAGGACTGATTAGAATAATTGTTTGAATTATCAGAGAGGTACCTCCACGGCAGGTTTTCCACGCTGCTTGTAACCAAATACCAAATCTATCCAATGGTGCAGATTAGAGCTAACATATTCACTTTCAAGGGCCTCTCTGTTCTTGTTAATAAATTCTTCAGGTGAGCCCTGAACAAATAATTGGATCAGGGCTTTTCCGTAGGAAGAAAAGAAAACAATGCCCAATGAAATGGTGCATGTAATGTGAATACATCTCACAACTCAATATCATAATAAGAGGAAGATAAAGAAAAGAAAACGAAAACTTTAAATCTCCAATATGACATTCCAAAAGTAAAGTTTCCTAAGTTATCTTATATGTGTAAAGCAAAAATCGTTTACACTGCCTTCAAATGAATCAGTTACACCCCTATGAAGCGCACCCCTTATTGCATGAGGTTCAAGTTTTCTGCATTATATTATTGTGCACACTCTTGGTGCTGTCAAACTTATCCATCCAAACAAAGAGAAGAAAAACTGACAAACTCATCTGTTTAACAATCATGCCAGATGACAGGTATTTACGTGCATGTCAACTGTGAGTGTAACTTACAAGCGCCGAGGTAAAACTTCTTTTTATAAAACAGCAAAGAACCATCATCAAAGAAAAATAAGAATCGGGTATTTTCTGCAGGTAAGCATCATGTTCTGCCCAAGGTTTTCTGCGAAAGATTTACGACAAAATATTTCCAAGATTTCTTAATTTTTGGGAAAACAAATCCCACTGTTTCACTCTTTATGTTAATTTTCTACTTCTGCCATCTTATTAAAGAGTTCTCCTAAAGGTAGCCAGTTCCTCCTGGCAAAGACACATTCAATCAGCTAAGACTAAATTACACTTTTAGTCTCTGAAGTTTGACCCTAATCAACTTGTGAATATACTTCTTTACATCCGTCCATTTGTAATCAAATCAACATGGTTGCAGATCCTGTTTATTTTGGCAGATTTTCTACAGATAGGGCACACTAATTTCCTACGTGAATGTCAAAGTCATTGCATACATGTGCTCTGACCTTTGCCCAACCTATATTCACAGAAATTTTGTCCATTTACCATGGCATTAGGGATTAAGGCTTCATTTTGCAGCCAATAAAATTGGATGTAGAATGGTTTGGAGTGTATTCCCTAAATTAGGTTATGCTCACATACCTTGGCCCAGGGCGGGAGGCAAACATCTGCAATAGGTTCACCATCTTGTCTCACACCAAAATGATAAGAGTTCGAATTTACAAGAAACTCTGGCATGTAAAAGAACTCCGGTATTAGCTCCTTCACATCACTTGTATTAGAAAGGCAGTTCTGATATGTTCCCTCAATGCTTTGAAAGAGACGATCTGCATGGTCAAATTTACCACCCTGATGAAAAGCAAAACATGAAATTCATGGACCATTAGTCAGTATAGTAAGAAAGTAATCAAATGAGAAAAGATTGAAACACCAAAATTGCTCCAAGATTAGAAAAAAAAGAAGGGAAAAACATAAAAACAAAAAACCTACACCTATGGTCCTCTCAAGCACCAACTTCATAACATGGAATAAGTTTATAAATAAAAAAATCATAGAGCTGCGTTAAGATAAAATACTGACTAATAGAAATTCATCAAGGCCAATCAACAGTGCTTAGGCCCATGGCTTTCAGAATCTTTCATGAAAATAATTTTTTTAAAGCTGCTACCCAAAAAACTTACTACACTTGTCACAAATCACACTTAAGAAAGACATAATTTTGGCAAATTGGAATTAATTTGAATTCCAAGAATAGGCAGCATCATGCAGATTTTCTGGGCAGAACCTCATACCCTGAAATTTCTAAATGTGAATAACCATCCACTTATTGATAAATTATTGCGCTTCATTGATGTGAGATTGCTTCTTTCATATACAAAATATGAAAATAAAAAGAGGAAAAAAGTGATGTAGTTTGCTGGGTAATGTAAAACAGGGTAGTGGGTAGTTTTAAATTTTCTCTACGAATAATAATGTCAGAAGAGAGATACTTTGGTGACAGAAGTGTGGAGGCCAAAGGAATCGCCTTATTTTAATTGAAAAGAAAGACTTGTAACATATCATAAGATACTTAAAGTGTGTGAAACTGTGCTTAAGAGTACCTGCAAATTTCGATGGAGAGAAGTAAAGGGCTCCAATCTCAGAAGGTAATAAAGCACAATCCCCATGCTCGAGTAATGAGACCCATAGTAGAAACTGCAAAAGTTAAGAAGTAACGTTGCAAATGAGACAATCAAAGAGAGTGCATTCTTGGGACTTAAAAAAAATCATTAGGAATTGAGCAGGCTTTGGAAATTACCTAGGTATATCAGGATCAGAGAAGCTACGATACCTATCTTCAAACACCTGGATGGGATGCCACCGAAATATTTGTTAAAAACAGATGCAGAAATATGTGCATTAATTATGTTATTAAGAAAATTATGACATATACAAATCAACCTCAAATCTCTTCACATCAAGTGCTCCAACCGGTTTTGAAAGATCCCGAAATGTGGAAGACTTATTAAAATCAAGAACCTCGGAGGAATAATCAGCCAAGACCCAAGGAAAGACAGGATATTGCGTCAAATCGTTATAAGATCTTCCAGCCAATGTATTGAGAATCATTAGATATTCAAAATTTGTCATTTCCCTTCTCCTCCAGCTCTCTCGAGCAGTTTCTGCCATCTCCAGTGCCACACGTCTATCAACAAATGAAATAGCTCCACTTTTGTCCCGACCACTTCCTTTTGGAAACAAATATTCATTCCTAGTAGCAACTATTAAGGTTCCAGTGTCTTTTGCATCCTTCTGGGTTGCAAAATTCAAAAATACTGGTGCAGCTGAATCGCTGAAGAAAATCTCTATTGCAGAGTATCGAAGCAAATAACGAGTCCAACTAACAGCTTTTATCTATGATCAACCATAAGAAATAACAAAGAAGAAATAAAGCTTATGCAAGAGAACTAAAGCAAAAAATAAATGAAAATTATTTCTTCCTAACCTTGCCCATATTCCATCTCCTGTGGCGCTTAATATTTTTCAATTGTTTTCTTTTAAGAACATTTTCATTCATTGCCTCAAATTTATCGACTGTGGCACCCTTCTCAGAATCTGAATCAAGATATAGTGGTTGTTTCACAGATTTCTGCTTTTGATCAGGTTTGGTCAAATCATGATTGCTTGAACCATGGAAGTTTCTGAAAACAGATGATCCCCCAGTACCTTCAACCAAAAATTCACCAAAGAAATGCAAGACATTTTTCATGACTGCCAAATGTCCAGCTAGTTTTCTTTTTGGGGTTACAAGCACACAAGGAACTGATGTAACAACCTGAAACAGAAATTCGGACATAAGAAATTTATTTGCATTTTTATTAACGGTCTTGAACATATTCATATCGTCCCACATACCTCACTAGTTTCTGTCTCAAGTGAAGAGGAAGAAGAATCTTTTCTCTCCTGCATCCAATCACTGGTGTCCTTGGCTAATTCGGAGCACTGGCTGTCTGAAGTATCCTTAGGGATGGAGGGTTTCTGCCCACCAAGTTCAGTATCAATTTCATTAGGTTCTGAGCAGCCCTCATCAGTTATCTTCCATACCCCCTTCAGCAAAAATCGTTTCATTTGTTCAGGAATGTGCCCCACGAAACCAGATTTACTTTCATTAACAGGAGGTGTAACCTCATTGCTAGGCACAGAGGACGAAGGATGACACAGCTTTTCATCAAAATGATAATTCTGTCTCAGCTTTTGTCTACGTCGCCAGGTATCTTCTATCTTGTCAAGTTTCCAATGCCTTACAGAACTATTTGGAAAAGGATTAGCAGACCATGGACCTCTCTCATCAATCAAAGCACGAAACATGTGTATCCATTTTGCCTGTAGGATTAACTCGGTTAGTAATTACAAGTACGATACAATGTTCATCACAAGGCCGAAGAGAAAACAAAGGTAATCAACAAAAGAAAATTGCATGCTTCTCCTTGTTTATTTATTCATTTGCAAAAGCTATGTTCAAGAACAGAGAAAAATGGTCCACATACAACAACATTTTGTTGCTCCTCCTCATGAGTGAGCTGGAATGCAGCTCTCCTGCTGTCATCTAAAGCAAGAATGGAAGTCAAGCTACTTTGTATCTCATCTTCAAAAGCTTTCCTATTATTAGATTCTGCTGAAGAATTTTCATCCATCCTAGATTGGAGCTCACGTAACTGCCTTTGACGATCTGTATCTAATGACTTCGTATATTTTGCCTCATCAGCAACCTGAAAAATTAAAACTAATCAGTCAAGGAGTAGATGGCACAGGATTACAATCAATAAGAGGCAAATGTTGAAAGCGTTGCTGATAGTGTTGTTATTCTACGTTTTATTTTCATTTCTTAATCAGTCAATAAAACAATTACACTATTACTAACCATATTAATGAATATTTCCTTAGTAACTAGGATTCATTTTATAGTAAATTGTAAGAAATAAAAACCATATGGGCCTGTGCCAAAGCATGGCACGGGCATGTTCAGGCCTAGGCCGGGAACAATCATGCATGGCACCGCATGGCACAAAGCACGAGTGAGCCTAATTTATATGCCCAGTGTCAACACGGCACGACCTGTTTTACACCTTAACACAAAATAAATATATCAGCCTAATACATTTACACAGGAGTGGGATAGAGCATCATGATTTATTTATTTTTTGGTCGAATAGAGCACTATGCTTAATAAATGTAGCAGCACTAAAATAACTTGCAAGACGCACTGCTGCTAGCACTCGATCCCTCTGAATTAGATTGTGAATGGATCCTGCTTCTTTTACGTTGTTGCCTGAATCCAAGGAGTCGTCTCTCCCCATAATGCTAGTAGCAAGCATTGATTTACCAAAGTTGACAGTTTCTCGAATCAAGTGCGATATCACATGAAAACGAGCACCATCATCTAACATTCCAAACTGCGACCTCACAACAAGCAAAGCCCTGGCCAATGTTAACTTAAAGTTACATTCTTGCAAATAAGGCTAAATTACAACAAATTAATTATTTCCCAACATCTGTGAACTTGGTTAGAAAGTATAACGGAGAAATATGACTACCAAATGAACAGCTGCAATCTGCTTTTGCTTTGCTCATCATCAGCTACCAAGAGGCATGGCAGAAGCGAAATGACCTGTTGGACACAACGTGATGCTCTTTCTAGAGAAGCTCTGCAGAGATATAGTATTACAAGTCGAAAAATTATTCTTGGGCATCTCTCCCCTCGTAAGAGCATTGCCTTATCCACATTTTTGTTAGGTTTGCCACCTAGTGCACTGCCTATCCCTCCTGATACAACAACTGCAGCCACCTCTGCAGCAGGAATGTTCAGAGATTCCACTAAGCCACGTGCTCTTTGGCCAAAAGATGGACCTACAGATGGTGATGATTTGGGTAAGGACTTGCTTGGTCCTTTACCGTTCATCTCACTTAAAATAATCCACAAATTGTCATATGGATTCCACCACTTTTCATTTACAATGCCTTCTGCATTATTGATTGGCTGCTTGCAACTCCCAGGGATCCTATAAAATAAGTCATTCAGACCATGAATGGTATTCATCATAAATCAGGACACATCATGCTAGAAAATAACAGCTAAAACAGGAGAGGTCCTGGAACCGATCACTGTCTCACACCAAAAGAAAATATAAAGAAATAAAGGAAGCTGCACAAACTTTTTTAGAAATAAAGGTTAAAGCATTATGGGGACGCAGTATAGTACGGGTCATTTGGATGGAGAGGAACAAAAGGATTGATGACTACAGGGAAACGGGGTAGAAGAATTGTGGGGTAGAGTTAGGTTTTCGCATCATTATGGGCTTTTGTTTCGATTAAGTTTAGGTATGTACCTTTTTTCTTTTTATCCTTTAAGATTGGTAGGCAGCTGGCTGTTAAATTAAATAGCATGAGGAGCCAGTCTGGGATTTGAATTTGGTAATGTTGTAATGTAGTTTGTATGCACTTGTTTAGAGACCTCTTGTCCACATTGAATAAAAAGTATCACTTTCTTTGAAATAATATATATATATATATATATATATATTACTGCGCATATCATCGGATTATATAAGTTGCAGCGTAGCGTAACTGCTTACAACTATTATAATAAAATTGCAAGAAATTAATACAGGTCCTTACTGGATAGGTTAAATCCACAAAGACAGTAGTGACTGAAATCATATTGGGAATTAGTTTCAGAGAAAAAAAAATTGCAAGCCAAGAAGCCAGTACCTGGATGTTTGGCTATCGATTTCTCCTTGCAGCACTTCATATAAAGCAGAGCCATAATCTTTATGGCGTTCCAACTCTAAGGAATCAAGCGAAAAGTCAGAGCTACTTGCTGGAAACTGCAAGAAGTCAAATATTAAATTGATAATCTCACCTGTGTGACTAACAATGAAGTAAATAAGCAGAAAATTACAAGCCAATTACATAGCATTGAAAACCAATCAAGTATTACTTTGTTCATGCTTATGGGAGCAGAGAGTCAACAACTTATTATTACAGTTATGAAGGGCTACTAAATGAAGCCATCCAATATTTATTCTTCACAATATTGTTAACAAGCGATAATCTCATGGACAAAGAACTATGTGATATTACAATCTGTATATGGGATACCTAGATAGAGTACATGTTTACTTCACATGCCACATCTTTTGGACACACAACCTGACATTACAATTTTTTTTTTTTAAATGAAAATTGCAAAGGCACTATGTAGTTGAAATATATTTAATTACTTCACTTAATAAGACACAAGAGCAAACAAAACATATTAACTAATAAAACACAATTGAAGGAACCACAAACTACATTGGCTGACTGTGAGCAGACATTGCAAAAACTGGAGAAATAAGTGAGATGATGTGAAAATTTGGAACTCTCAATAAAGAGAGGCACTGGAATGAGGATATATTAAACGTTGATTGCCAAGAGATAAGAAAAACTGGTTTTTTTGAATTTCAACTTTTCAAGTCATCTTTCATATGAGAGGAATGGAGAACAAGATTGATAAATTAGATCACGAAGACTGAAATTAGAGTAACACAATTTTTAGTGTCATGTGATCACAGATTATCCACAAATTCAATCAGCTGAATTAGTAAACTGACTACAACACAGCTCTGCTTTATCTGGTTCTGTAAGATGATAAATTATTTGTTGTATGGGAGTAGTTAGGGTATTATGATTTAAATTCCAGGGAAGCTGAATACCGGAAGTTTTTGGTCAATTTCAGAGATAAGCATCTCATCAACCAGTCTTAGAAGGTATAATGTGTTGTCCCGGCATGGTTGTGAGATAAAAATATTCTCTTCAGAAGATAATTCCACCAGTTTCCTAATTAAATCCGTATAGATATCACGTAGCAAGTATCGAAATGAAACGCCCTCCTGCCAGGAAAAAAAAAACCTTGAGATCATAATATGTCTATAGTTAATTAGAGATGTAGATCAATAGAACAATGCCGATGTCTACGTACATGTTCACACTGCATTAGTAGGAAAGTCACTGTCTCTTCCAACTGTTGCCACCCACCTTTTACAGAATGAACATAGTGACAAAGAACAACACCAAATAGATTCCTCACTATATCTTGCTCGTTTTTCTCATTGTCATCTTGGTCTTGGGGATTAACTTTGTAGCTTTTGAACACACCAAGCTTTACACAAGCTGTTAACCAGGCATTCCAGCCAAATTCCTATGCATGATTTTTGAACTATGAGAAGATAGTTAATTAAGACAAAATAGAATATAGGAAACCCATAGTGCTATTACCATAAAAGCTTCAACATTTGAAGGATCTGAATCAAGAAGATCAAGTAAATCTCTGAAAATTTTCATTCTTGAAGCCACATCTTCACAGCCAGACAGGAATCGGAAAATAAGAACCAAAATTTGAGGAAGGAGAAAATGAGAGACATGTCCTTTGCTTCTCTGCCTTTCAACCTGGCTGTGTTTCTGTAACACCTGTAAATATGAAATTAACTCACAGGTAAGTTTGCACAGAATCCTAAATAAAATAAAACAAGAATGCAACTGGTAATTGCACAGCTACATTTTGTTACAAATACCTGTTTGGGGCTAGCACCACCAAGAAGAACATCAAACAAGGAAGCACACAAGTTATCTGTTTGTGGAAACCTGAATAACCTATCAGACATGGCTGAAAAAATTGGTTGCATCCTCATACTGTTCTTTTTATGGCCATCTGAAAGAGATCGAGATCTTCCGACTGCAAGATAAAAAAATCTTGCTCCCTTCTTCTCAGATGGAAGATCAACCAAAAGTCTTCCAAGGAGCTGCAAGCTGAGCAATCTGATAGGTTCATATTCCCTAATGGAAAACAAATCAGAAGAGACAATGTGTAAGTGACTGTGTAGCTTGTGTGTCTTATCAATATATACATTTAAATGTCTATATATATGTATAAGTGACTGGGTATTCTGAATCTCTGGTTAGTAAAAAGAAGCTTTTGCAGCCTCAGTAATAGTAATTTACATTATAAGAGTAGAATAATTCAAATGAGAAAGCAATACACAATGCGTAGAAAGCTAACTGTTGGTTCAACTTCAAAAGAAACTTCTTGTTTTACTCAATATGCGGCAGTGGCCATTCTAATAGATCATGCACAACAACAATGTCTTGTGATATAGTTGAAATCTAACATGTTTCAACCCTTCTAGTCAGTTAGTTTTGAGTTTGTATTTTTCTGGTGGACTACTTGTTCACAGCTTTGTATTCGTTTCAAGAATTTTTTTTTTCGTTTGTCAAGTGAAAAAAAAGAATATCAATTATCGCAGGATAGTGCAATTTGGTAGATTAAGCTTAGGTTGCTCTATTTACTCAAGACAGATCCATATCGTTATACAGCCCCAACTGTCGTTATTAGTATTGTTGCCAAACCTCTAAATCCTGTCATAATCTTTTGCCCCACTTCAGTTGAGGCGCACCGGACTACTTAAAATGGTAAACATAATTGCCTTTCTAAGTAATTGAGGTTACTCAAATTCTTCTGAATCTATTCTTATTGATGTACACCTGGAGAAGCAGTAGTTCCATAGTCATGGCACTCGAGTAACAATTGAGTTTTTAAGAGAACATGTATATTAATAGAGTAACCCTCATAGGATGCTGGTGAATAATTTTACTAAGAAAATCAGGTCAAGCCACAGTACTCTACTGTGAAGATTTAAATATCACTGAATTCATATTATTGAATGCATACCTCTGAAGAAGATTAACAAATATGTGACAACCACCAACCAGATTGACCTGTTCAAGGAAAGATGCAAGCAGTGGTTTTTGAGAAAGTGCTCGAATAATCATATGTAAAACATCTTCAATACAGGTTGAATCCTGACTTGTCTCGAAAAAAGCTATTAGAGCTCTTATATCTGCAGCTGCAATTTTCTGCCTGCATAATACCCAGGATTTTTTAAGTTTTCACTTAAAACTTTAAATGAATGAGACATAATAGTCTGTTACGTTAAACTTGGAAAGGGAAAACATAAATGCAAGTATATGTTTGGGAACAATGAAAAATTCCTAAAGTGAAGGGACCATACCTCAGGCTCATTTCACCAAGGCTTAACAAAAGGAGACGAATTTTTCGTATTTCTTCATTACTGGGTCTCTCTCCAAGAACTTGTTTTGTGACGGGATGAAGGAGTGGCATGCTTCCAATAGCAAATCGAGATTTCGGGTTGTCCCAATAAAATTGGCGTATTACATCAATAACACGGGGAAGCCGGCAAAGACTTTTAAGCAGCCTTGGGTCATTATCAAACTGCTGGATGAGAAACATGTATAATTCACGCTGCACCTTATAGACCGTGTACAACCAGATGAGAGGGTTAAGAAATATGCTAGATATAGCCTCTTTAGTAAGCAGCTCAGCCAAGCCTAAGGGAAAAAAAGAATAACATTACAAATCTGAAGGAATATATGGTTCAGAAACTGCGGCACAATCTACGTAAGCAAAACAAAAAAAAAAAAACACAGATATTAACATTTTCTGGTTATATGAGAAATGAGGAACAGCTAATAATTTATACCACAGTTTGCGACAACATTAAACAGATGTTTCAAAGCTGAAAGTGTTTCCAAATTAAGCTGCTGAGGAGGAACCGATTGCAATAAGAATCCCAGTATTGAGAATCCAGAGAGAAGATGCATCTGCTGTTGATTAGCTATGTTCTCATCTAGCACAGAAGCTATAAGCTCAATGACTTCAGCAGTCACTCGCTCTCTTGTGATAGGAATAGGCAATGTATGTTCAAATTGTCCACTTTCTTCATTTTCATATTTCTCGGACTGGGCAATAAGAGGGAAAAACACTGATACACCTCCAACACAGTAAATTATCTGTTGCAATAAGCGTCTGGAACATTGCTGTGTGCCAACCATCACAGTTGCCTCAAATGAGTTCCTATCTGATACATGGTCTAGCATTGGTGAAACATTAAAGAGTTTCCTGCCATCACATGCCTGAAAAAAATAAAAATAAAAATAAAATAAATAAATAAATTCAACTCTTTAGAATCCCCCTTTTCCTTTTGAGATGAGTAAACTAATGTATTAGAGTTACTTCATAAATGGGCAAGAAACCTTATAGAGAACTAGTTTTCCAGGAAAACGAAAGAACCTGTGCATTAAGTCCAAAAATGATTTTTGATGCAAGACCATCTTTCACATCAAGGACCCCACTAAGCACCGGGTTATCCTTAGATGAGGCAGCTTCATTGTCAAGGAACGAATACATGTAGCTTGGTCCAAGGGAATAGATGCCCTGAACTTGCTCAGAAGAAATGGCATCATTAAACAAATAAACAGGACCAACCTGACCGAGGAAAGGATGTGAATCTTTTACAGATTCCATAGCAAAATCGTCGTCATACAAGGGTACATCAAATTTTGCACCAATTCTACAACTTGTTAACAATTCATTAACTTTAGCATATCTGAAATAGAAAAATATGAAAGTAGGGGTTAATCCCTGTAATGAGAGAAAAGATAAAACAAAATATAAATGTGAAGGAAGAATAGAGGTGGCCTCCAACCTGCATCTTTCAGAAGAAACAAGATCACCATCCACGTAACACCTCAATAAGCTACCCCCAGAGAATGCTCTTCCAATGCTATGAGTTATACATAGAAAATGCCATTTCTTTCTGACAATATTTACCTGTAGCTGGACTGATTGTCGCTTCAGATTCATTGACTGGAAAATCATGAATGGCATGACATGTTAGTAACCTTAGCAGCAGAAAATGTGAAGCAAATGATAACAATTGAACTAAGTGGTCGAAAAAAAAAACCAAAACAAAACAAAACAAAATGTGCAACTAACATTAAATAGTTAAACACATTGACAGCTAGAATATGAATCAAGCACAAGAACATAATCCCCAAAAAATATATTTTACCTCATACAAAAGCTTGTCCTTTGCAAGTGCAGCCATGCACCCTCTCCCATTTTCTGCAAGAAAATTGAAAAGACCCATTTTTCCACTTCTGGGGAAATTCTCTACCCGAAGCCAACATGAAAAAGAAAAGCCCTTGTTCAGAGGCCACTGCACAGGCGTCTTTATTATGATACCCTACAAGTTCAAAAACACAAAAAGGAGAGAGAGGGGCAGAAGAAGAAAAAAAGGATCAGTTACAAGATGGAACGGATAAAATAAGTTTAGGCATTTCAAGTGCAGAGGAAGAAGGTTGTACTGTGTAAACCCACATTTGCGTCATGTTATTTGTGGGGACGGAGGGAGTAGTGATATGAGTATTATTCAACTTCATATACATTACCGAGTCCTACAATTAGAGAGTCCTAACTACTTCAACTTTGGGGATCAACGATGACATGAGAGACAGCCGACAGCCTTTGAGAGAATAACGAAACCAGAATACATAAAGCGAGCATCCAAAACCAAGAGCAAGTCAACAAAAACCATTCTTCCAATCCATGACATGCATACATTGACACACCAACAAATTAAACGAAGAAGAGAAGGCACTAAAAGAGACCAATTATGGAGATGGTTGGTGGCCTAGGCGCAAGAAGTACCAATTAGGCTGGTTTTATTTACTTAAAATTATTAGTAGGTTTATTTTAGCTTCCTCGTCCTTATGGGATTTTATTCTGTACTGCCTATGTAAGCAGGCCACTTTTGTATTTGGAGCTAAGTTTACCTAGAGATGTTAAGAACACAAGATTAAATTTGAAGCTGTTGCCCTGAATATAGTGGAGTTTAATATTTTTGTTTTTGGCCTGAATATATGGGAGCTCACGAGTGAACTCTACATATAACCAACGCTGAATATGGTCCTATCCAATACTTGAGGCAGGAGTGGTACTATTAACACCCACCAAAATGTCCTGCCCACCCACCTATTAATGAAATTTTTACTTAAAAAAATGTCCTCATAAAATTACTTAAAAGGACATCATTGAAAAACAAAAAACAAGAAAGATTATCATGTTGTTAACCCGCAAGCATGATGGCTACCAAATAAATAAAGGAAATCCCCAATGGGAAGCAGCGCCCATTCATCTGGCCACCACTGTTCAAAATTAAAAATTAAAACAGAAAAAAGTTGGGGGTTAGTGGTTAGTGGTATTTTAGGATATTGAGTATATAGGGTGGGTGGTTTGAGTAATTATTTTCTAATAAAAAACAAGAAAAACTATTAATCAAATACAAGACAAACATGAAACAATACGGACAAAAAGTCCATCAGCATGGGTAGTGGGCTTCCACTGTTTTTCATAAAAAGACAGCGCTAACGAAGCGATATGCATGCATTATTGGGTCTTCGTTTGGAGAACATCAAACGTGTTATTTTTTCAATGACCACCATCTTGGTACTGCAGGTATACCACCAATCCTTTAAAAAGAAAAGAAAAGAAAAGAAAAGAAAAGAAAAAAGTATGGAGAGTGCAAACACCTGCACATTGCCTTATTGGGAGCTGAGGTTGGCCTCCATTGGTTTTTTTTTTTTTTTTTTTTTAAAAAAAAAAAAAAATTTCTTTTCTAGTTTTACAGAATTGATATTTCTTGGGAGTATGATAGGGGCACGTTGAGTTTGTGAAGAGAATCAGCCTACTCTTATTTTCTTAGTCTTGTAGTTATAAAAGTGTGTTATCTATTCTTCAATTAATTTTCAATTGCTACACATCTGGGAGAAACACTTGTATGAAACATGCTATTCCCGGTATGCCACGCGTGATAACTTTTCCACGTGACAGTCTGCGATGGCCGGGGATAGCAAACAGTACAATCCCCGTTTCATACAATTTTTAATGCACAGCTGGATACGAAAAACTAAAAAGCAAGGATTTACGATACAATGCCTAATTTAGAACTATACAAATTTTAATTCGTATTATTTATTCTGACACTAAATACCAGAAAGCCTAGACTAAAATTTTTTAACTAAGGCCTCAAAATTGTTTTGGGTGGCTCACCTCATTTTCATTCAACTCTATTTAACGAAGTACACTACACTAAATTAAAACAATACAAAAGCTTATGTACTGGTTTGGTATTTTAAAAAGGCACAGCACAAAACACTTGAGCTAGAAGTAATTGTTCTTAGATTACTTGGTTCTTTTTTAATTTGTTTCTTGTTGGGTTGTGTGTGACTTTGGTTATACATTCAGGTTCCTGATGGATACCTTGTCCATCTTGTCTTCTCTTTATTCAATAAAATAATTGTTTCTTAATAAAAAAGAAAAGAGTTTACAAAGACAGAAGCAGGACTTACAGAATCATTCCCACTGAAGTCAAAGAAGGCAGTAGGTCCCTTTTCGTTTAGCATTGACAAAACACTGGACAACAACAGTGAGCAGTACTGCTGCCGGTTCCCAATTTTCTCGCTTCGGAGAAGCGCAAAGATTTTGCGGATGTCCTTCCCAGAAGTGCTGTGCCCACCAACAACCTGAATTAATTGGGCAATTTTCAAGATGACGCTATCATTATCTTCTTGTGAAAACCAATCAAGTAGAAAATTAAGCATTCCTGCTCTGACACAGGAAGCTCGATTGGAAATGGAATCCCTCAGTAATTGCTGAAAGACATCAAGCCCGTTATGCTGAGACGAGTCACTGCTCTGCCCAATCATAAAATAGCAAGTAATGATATAGTAGGTTATATTTTTCAACAACTGTAATTGCAAAGTAACTATAATGATTTCAGAGAGAAATAGAAAAGACCAATAATAGAAATGAATCACCAACCTCCCGCAAAACGCGCAGATAAAGTATGATCACGTCTTCATTCTGCAAGAAGAAAAAAGTAAAGAAAAGAAGTATATAACTATGAGTGAGGTGTAGGACTCAGGCACACAATTCCATAGCCATACTTGGCATAAGTATAAAACTCATAAATAAAATTAAATCTGGGGTATTATGGAAAAGAAAATCCTGAAAGAGGATATTACAAACTTTCTGGATAAGGTTTGCATCATGTAGACCACCTTTATTTTAGGGCCTGATTTCATATCAAACTTTCCATCAACAAGCATATCGAGCAACGCATTCAAAAGTCCTTCACTTGAGCGTGACTGACAAAACTCCAACAGTAAGCTTTGCAATGTCTGGTATCCCTTGCCAGCAAGAACTCTAAATGTAGCCTGCAAAAATATAGCCAATGAAGAAGTACAATTAGATAGAAACCTAGAATTACGAACAAGAAAATGTAGTACCCATATTAAAAGCATATGCTGACATAATAACGCCAGCATATTTCAGAGTCAAGCAACCCAGGAAAGACAACTTAAATTTACAAAACAATTATTTTTCAAGGGATAACGAATTTTTATTGAATCTAATAAAAATAAACACGTCCAACATATAGATTGGCCAAAAGTTAATTAATCGATTTGATCCTTCAAAAGGTGCACCTGGATGAGTACATAATACACCTATAAATGTCAGGATACAAAACCTTCAGGTTGCTTCTATAGTAGGGTTCCGTTCTGCAGGATGTGGGGACATTCAAACACCATGCCAGGCCATTCGAATGCCCAGACAAGTATAGTGATCTCCCCTATTCAGGGCTGAGGTTTAGGGACTTGGTCATGGGCTCTAGGGCATAGTTTCTAACTTTCTACACCCTAAAATAATTGACCCTATTGGGGGAAAGCTGCAAAATAGTGTTCCTGCCGAAGAAAAAATGTTTGGGGTGTTCAATTGGCCTGAGATCTCACATCTGAGGGTTTGGACATTTACTTGCTTATTTATGATTAACCAAAATGCTTATTTTCAATTCAACAAAGGATTAAATGAAAAAAAAAAAAAAACAGAAATCTCTTAACCAACAAAAGAAATTCTATGAGAACATCTTTATGCGATTATATTCTCTATTATTTATTAATGTTATTTCAATTGTGCATTTAATACATTTCTTACCGATTCATCCTTATTGTGGAAATATATGTATGGTTAAAAATATGCTTATAGGACCAAAGCAACCCTAATAAAAAAGTTTTAATGCGTACTGCAATTCAAAGTAAGAATAAGATAAACCTAACCGCAGCGCACCACATACCAACTAAATTTAACCTATTGCATACTATTGCGTACAAGAGCAAACCAGTTGTTTCCAAGAAATCAGCCTGGGCTATGTTGTAATTTTCAAATATTAACCCGGCTGAGAAATGGCTTGGCCCTGTTGGTTCAGTTCCATTAAATACAACCAAGTTGGACACAATTCATCTGTGTGATTAAAATGAATCCCTTTAATATGTTTTCATTTTCCAATTTATATATGCTAGTTTGTCTCTACTTTTCTAAATGATATCTGACTCAGGTCTTCAACTCAATCATATTTCTAGTATGACTCAATACATAGTATCAAGATTGTTATAAAGCGGGTATCAATCTATCTCATATGCATGAAAAAGAAAAAGACGGATGAAAATATAATATCAAATGCATACCTGAGAGTGTTCTGGGTATACAACCCACTCTTTCCACGTATATGTCACATGTTTATCATAGATGTGCCATTTTATAAAAGTAACATGTTCAGATGATGACTAATTGGTTCATTTAGGGTCCGTATAGTCAGTGGCGGACCCGGGATTTTGTCCAGGGGAAGGGGTGGGGGTGCATTCGAAAATAAATTACAGTGACTAAGTACAAAATTCCAGATTTGAACACTGATGACATTAAAGTAAGCAAAAAATATCAAGCCAGACTTGATATCTTCTCAAATCATGAGATCAAGGCGGACTTTCCCATTGGTTCTTTTAAAACTCAAATGAGTAACTCAGTTTATCTTCTTTTTTTCATAAAAAAAGAGAGCAGGAAGAAATGGCTTCTGTTCTCTTTGTTCTTGGCAGGAAACTTCAACAAGTCTATATGTTTCATAATACATATCAAATTGACCCTCAATTCTCTATGGCACTGGCACATCCATATAATTAAATAAAAAACGCAAAGTACCAGTGAACCATCTGGATGAAATCATGAAACTAAATTTGACACACTGCATTCAACCAACAAGATACTAACATAAATTAAGCACTCAAGCATTCTATAATGGCTAACAAAGAGAAACAAAAACCATGAGAAAACAAGGATCACCTTCCTTTATAGGAAACAAATTTTTTATAAAATAACAAGGGAAAAAATATACAAGAAAAGATGGACAATATGTCCATCTAGGTTTAAAGATAGAAATACCTTTGAGGCATCATTGCTTGCAAGCAGACAGGTAAGAGTTTGAAGGACATTCAGAACCAATTTTTCTCCATTAGCCTCATCAAGGTTTCCATTTAGTAAAGAGACAACATGCAAAAAGCACTCTCCATCGCGAAACAAAGTCTGATAGTACTGAATAAAACTCAAATTCATGAGACACTGGAACGTCATGTATTAACAAAAATAAATATCAAAAATGGAGGGGGAAAAAAAATCAAGGCATACCACGGGATCAATCTGGAGCATATCTCTCATTCCGACCAGTAAACTGATAGACAGTTCTGCAAAGCTTTTCTCCCGTTCCTTTATTTGAGTGAATGTTTCTAAGTATTTAGAGCATAACTGCAACTTTGCTCTTTGATCCTCCTCAGATGATGATACACTCTGAAAAGTAACAACAACAAAAAATCCAAAACAGAATTAAACTTAATCAGTGATAAACACTTACAGTCAACAAAATATCAAATGAA
Source organism: Prunus persica (assembly GCF_000346465.2). Taxonomy (NCBI): domain Eukaryota; kingdom Viridiplantae; phylum Streptophyta; class Magnoliopsida; order Rosales; family Rosaceae; genus Prunus; species Prunus persica. The sequence continues at coordinate 43,650,791 of NC_034009.1, read as the reverse complement.
CACAAGGTTTATGGGAATACCTTCATCAGCTCAAATATATGCTTAAAGACATTTTTTCTCAAACCTTCTTCCCAGAATAAATCAAATAAATAACCAATACATTCAGAGCTATGCAGAACCAAACTTCTAGCATCTTCTGCTGTTGAGAAAAATTCCATATAGAGCTCCATAGACGTCTCCATGCATTTAAGCCATCTTTGCATTGTCTCATGTGAATTGGATTTTCGATTATTTGGAACCACTTCAACAACGTTACTCTCAACAGAAGGGCTTACATTCACAAACCTTCTTGATTCTTGGGCTTGAATGCAAGCAACTTTAAGCACACGAGGAAATGCATTAACTGACTTAAAAGAAGCAACAGTTTTCTCAGCTGAAAGCTGTAATATACGAATCAGACTCTTGGCAAGAACACTAGCAACTTCAGGATTGCAAGCAGACTGTTCAAGGGAATCTAACAGAGCAGACAATTCAGGCTGCCATACACAAAAGAGGCAAGAAGTAAGGAAAGATACAGAAAATTAAGATGCAGATGTTGTCTTGAAGCACCGCAATTACTATGACAAAAAGAACAAAAACATTGACAATTTGTTCGTCCCTCACATGTATGCATTCAAGTTTACGAACATGTATAGAGAAGCATATGTGGAAGCCCTTCGAAAGATATTTCTCAGGGCTACACATCATTTTAATCTGCTGTAAGTATGGTAAGAGGAGAGGGTGGGATTTTGGGAGGATAGTTGGCTGAGGAAGAAACACCATTTCCCAGCATATTTTTTTCTATTGCTTAAAAACAGTAAAATAACATAGAAAGTGGACAAGATGGCCACTACAAAGAAAGCAAAAGCAGAGCAGAAATATAAATGCTAACGGATGCTAAAACAAACCCAACTCCTGACACACAACGGCTTTCCAGTTGAACCAATTGTCTATAAAAGATAGACCCTTAAATTCTGTACCAAAACCGAACATCATCCTGCAACTTTGACCAATTTCCATGTCTTTAAAAAATCCATTCTTTATTTCCTGTTGGCGTGATATATTAGATTCAGGTTTATTATTATTTAATATAGTTGACTTTGTATACTTACCTTTTTTGTATACTTTGTACATCTTATAAATACCTCAAAATGAGAAGAATAAAATCATTCCATTCATTCAGATTTCTAGATGATATCAGAGCAATCGACCTAATTGGCTCTACTGCGATATGAAACCCTAAAAACCCTAAAACACTCTCTACTGCTGCCACACATATCTAGGGTTTTTTCCCTTGTGCCGTCGCTATTTTCCTTCTACTTTTTCTGCTGCCACCGCACCTCTCTAAGGTTGTTTACCCTGCTTCTATGTTGCTGCAGCCTTCTAAACCTTCATCAAGGGTATATTGACCTTGGTGTTGTTACCTCTAACGCTAAACAAAAAACCCAATTCCACTGCCAATATGTCTACTCTTACCAGTGACACTAATTCATCTGCACCCTTGTCAAAGACACCCACTGTTACCATTCAGCAAGACGTTGCTTCCTCTCCGATCAACGTCAAAATGGATGGGACATATTATTGCCTCTGGTCCAAGGTTTTGGAGATGCATATCTCTGCTCGTAAGAAATAGGGCTATATTTCTGGTACCAGGGCTGCACCCAACACTTCTTATCAGAAGTATGAAGAATGGATGGCTGAGGATGCCTTACTGAAGTCATGGCTCATCAGCTCCATGCATACCAATCTCATGTTGAACTTTATTCAATGTCAAACTGCGAAGGGTGTGTGGGATACGGTGAAGAAGGCATGTCGTGATGCTTCTGACTCTTCTCAAGTCTATGAGTTGATGAAGAAGTCCGTTCAACTTCGTCAAAATGGTTGGCCCTTATCCACTTATTTTACAGAGATGTATTCTCTCTTCATGGAATTGGACCATCATCGTCCGAATGATCTTGAGAATCCATCCAATATTGCTAAATTGAAGAAATGTACTTCTAAAGAACATGTCTACATATTTCTTGCTGATCTCGATCACAATCTTGACTAAGTGTGTAATTGCGTGTTGGCTAGTGTACCTATTCATGATCTCAATGAGGCTTATGCCATGGTGCGTCGGGAGGCCCAACGACAAGTCACTATGACTGCCGAGGGCTCCACTGAGGCATCGGCTCTTGTGGCCAAGAAGGCTCAACCTTACCCAGTTCCTGACTCTAGTCCTAAATCCATCTCTTCTGGGTGTACTTACTGTAAAAGCAGAAAGCATGTGAGGGAAAATTGCTGTAAAGTGGTGGGATATCAGGAGTAGTTCAAACTGAAACAGGGTGCCCGCAAGGATAAACATAAATCCAAAGAATATTTAGTCTCATCGGACTCACCACAAACAGCCACTGCCTCTCAAGTTTCTTGTCCCCCAACCATTACAGGTAATATCGGTTGTGTTTTCTCCTCTACCTCTACACGGCCTTGGATCATTGACTCTGGAGCATCTGATCACATGACTAGTGACTCTTCTCAGTTTGTCACTTTTACTCCACCTCATTGCAGCTCAGCTAAAGTAGCTAATGGTGTTCTTACTTCTATTCAAGGGGCTGGTTCACCTAGTTTGACACATGCTTTGTCATTGTCCTCTGTCCTATATGTTCCCTCTCTTTCCAATAATTTGCTCTATGTTTGTCAAATTACCAAACAATTAAATTATTTTGTAACCTTCTTTTCCACTTATTGTGTTTTTCATGACGATTGGAATTGGTAAGGAGAGGGGTGATCCGGATTATTTTGAAGAAACCGACTCTCCTGGCCTTGTGTTTCAAGTTGATGGGAATCCTACATCAAAACCAGAGAAGATTATGTTATGGCACCATTGCTTAGCATATCCATCTTTCTTTTATTTGGAACACTTATTCCCTAGTTTATTTACTAAGGTTTGGAGTTATAGTTTACGGTGTGAATATTGCATTCTGGCTAAGAATCATCGAGTTACTTTTCGATCTTCCTCAAACAAAAGTAAACAACCTTTTGCTATTGTTAACACTGATGTTTGGGGTCCGTTTTCTTCTCCTACTTCTTCTGGTGCCAAAGTGGTTTGTATTAGTTATTGAAGATTGCACTAGAGTTTGTTGGATTTATCTTATGAGGCAGAAAAGTGATGTGACTTCTACACTTCCCAAATTTTATCAATTGATTTGCACACAGTTTTGGGCTCAGGTGCAGGTGTTTAGTTCTGATAATGGGAAGGAATACCTCAAACATACTCTTACTGATTTCTTCCATACACATGGGATTATCCACCAAACGACCTGTGCGAATACCCCTCAACCAAACGGGATCATAGAATGTAAGAATCGCCATCTCCATGAGGTGGCCTGATCCTTGTGTTTCACTATGCAGGTTCCGAAAAAGCTTTGGCTGCTGCCTTTCCTATTAATCAGATGCCCTCTCGTGTATTGGATTATCAAACTCCTCTTCAGGTGTGGTCTACCTTTCATCCGATCCCTGGTCTCCTTTACTTGGATCCTAAGGTGTTTGCATGTGTCTGTTATGTTCATATTCACTACATCCACCGTGACAAATTGGATCCCTGGGCTCTCAAGTGTGTTTTCCTTGGGGTATTCTTCTACCCCAAAGGGTTACAAGTGTTTTCATCCTCGCATGGGCAAATACAATGTCTCCATGGATGTTGAGTTTCAAGAACACTTCTTATTTTTCTCAGGATGTCTCCAATTCTCCCCTTTAGGGGGAGCATCTAGATTGTAAGGTGAGAAATTGGAGTTTACCGGTTGATGAGATTTTGGGCTTGAATCAAAGTGGGGCAGATTTACAGACAGACATTGAACCTCGGGGGAGTCAACTACGACTATAGAGGGAAATGAGCCTTTTGAGGTTCTCGAATCCTGTGGTTTACAAAACATATCATAAGAGAGAAATTTTCGACTATATTGTCTCTACTGAAGTTGACGGAACTGATTTTGCAGCTAACCCCTCTTTTGATACCACTCCTCTATTCCAATCGGCTTCCCGTGAGAATGCGTCTGTAGTAGCACCATGTGACATACAAACATCGAATCCTTCTTCTCTTTTGTCTGTTGATCCTAACAACTCAGTCTCTTTCTTTGAACCCAGTTGGTGACGGTCAAGAGCAAAGATGCCCATCCAGTGTAAGGAATAAACCAGATCGTTTTCGTTTCTCCTCTATTAATTGTGTTACTTACCCTGTTTTTTACTGTGTCCTATCATAGTCTTTATAAATCTAATATAGCCTTTGTACTTCATTTGTCTTTTATGTCTCTTCCTAACTCTTTTCACGAAGCTCTAGAAGATCCAAAGTGCAAAACTGCAATGATAGTGGAAATGAAGGCTCTCCAAACAAATGATACATGGGATATGGTGAATCTTCCTAATGAGATGAGGACTACAGGTTGTAAATGGGTGTTTTCGGTAAAGCATAAACCAGATGGATCAATTAAGAGGTACAAAGCTCGGCTTGTGGCAAAGGGTTATACTCAAATTTATGGAGTAGACTACTTGGAGGCGTTTGCCCAGTAGCCAAGATGAACACAATTCGGGTCATCCTATCCCTTGCAGCCAACTTGGATTGGCCATTACGCCAGTTTGATGTGAAGAACGCCTTCTTACATGGAGACTTACAAGAGGAAGTATACATAGATCATCCTCCGGGGTTTACACCAAAGGGAGGAAAAGTGTGTAGTTAAAAAAAGGCACTTTATGGCCTCAAATAATGACCAAGAGCTTGCTTTGGCAGATTAAGTCGATCTATGAAGGATTATGGGTTCAAACAATCGACCACACTATTGATTAAGCCTGATGGTCACAAGATTATTATGTTAATTATGTATGTGAATGACATGGTGGTTACAGTAAACGATGCACGTGAGATTTAGGAACCCCAGCGTTACGTAGCTAAGTAGTCCGTGATGAAGGATTTGGGAGCTCTCAAGTACTTCTTGGGAATAGAAGTATCTCGTTCTACGCAAGGGATATTTTTATCTCATCGCAAATACATTCTAGATCTCTTGGCCGAGACTGGCAAGTCAGCATGTGAACCTGTTCACACCCCAACAGTGGTGAACCACAATTTCACAATTGATACAGACCAAGTACCAACCAACAAAGAGAGATAGCAACGGCTAGTTGGGAAGTTAATTTATTTGGCTCAAACTATACCTGATTTGTTATATGTAGTTAGTGTGATAAGCCAGTTCATGCATAACCCAGGCATTCAGCATATAGAGGCTATAGACCATATACTTCAGTATTTGAAGTCATCTCCTGGTAAAAGTATCTTGTTCTCTAAGAATAGAAACTTGGATATAGAGGGTTACACAGACTCTGACTATGCAGGATCTAAGTTTGATAGGAAGTCTATATCTGGTTATGCGTCATTCGTATGAGGCAATCTAGTAACTTGCAGAAGCAAGATGCAAAAGGGTGGTTTCTTTGTCTAGTGCAGAAGCTGAATATCGAGCTCTTCATCATACTATGACATAATTGATTTGGTTGAAGATCCTAATGAATGAACTTGGATTTGGCCCCACGAAACCAATGGTGTTGTATTGTGATAATACCACACCCATTGAAATTGCTAATAATCCTATCCAACATGACAAAACCAAACACATTGAGGTTGACAGACAATTCATCAAGGATAATATTGTGAACGGTATCATTACTGTGCCTCACATCAAGAAAGCATACCAGCTAGCTGACATGATGGACCCATGCAGTTTCTAGCAAAGACTTCCATACATCACTATCCAAGTTGGGCATGTGTGATATCTATGCACCAACTTGTGGGGGACTGTTGACGTGATATATTAGGTTTAGGGTTTATTATTATTAATATAGTTGACTTTGTATACTTACATTATTTGTATACTTTGTACATCTTATAAATACAACAGAATGAGAAGAACAAAATCATTCCATTCTTTTAGATTTCTAGATTTCCAACCAAACTACCCAGAGCACAGCCAAACACATGCAATCTCACATAACTTGCGCCTTTTTCCTCCAAACCACGCAAATTTTGAATTAATGAAGTAATATTTCTTTCCAACAAAAAGAAAAAGAATAAATGTAACATGTCTTTGTGGGATGCAAATTCGTGCACAGGATAATACCACAAAGAACTTTCCATCATTTAAATCAAGATGCCGGGGGGATATCCACAAATCCCTCAAACCTGCATCGGACTTGAGTTAGAAACTAGGGCGCAGACATCAATCAGAGCCATGGTGTGTGTTACATTTTCTTTTGCTCAAGATACAATTTTAGGCCAGTTTCCAACAACTTCAGCATTCGCGATTAACTGTAACTAAACGTAGCTTTAAATCTTGGTTGTCTCTAGTAGTTAGCTCAAACCTCAATAACCCTAATTTATGTTCTACACATACAAGTCATTTGGTTATGTTTTTGTGGGTGCCTTAAGTGATAGAAAGTGTAAGTTTGTGTTGTTTACTTAATCTTGATAGTTGATATGTGTTATCCCTCGGGTTTGACTCCTAACAGCTTAAGCTTTGGAATGGAGAAACTTAACAACCACCATACAAAAACAAGACGGCATTCCTTAATAACTTTATCAGCCTTACGACACCTAATACCCATATGAAACCCTGGAACCACTTTCGCATCCATACTTATATTTACTAAGCACAATAAAACACCATGTACTTATGGACACTAAAGTGCAAGTTCATTTGACCAGTTATCTTAAACAAAGCATGTAAGTACAGTGAAGAGTAAATGTCGGAAAACGCACATCATCAAGCAAGCGGAGACCTACCAAGTTATGTGCACTTCCATTAGAAGTTGCAGCGAACTCCACAAAAGAAATTACTTCCATTTGGAGAATATTGTTGATGCCACTAAAAGCAGAAAGTAGTTCAGGAGGGGACTCCTTGTATGTGCAACACTCTCCAGAAAGGTCATCAGAAGCTGGTCCAAAGTAGAAAAAATGCTCAGAAAATATGAGTTCCCAGATTCCCTCGTCCCGAAATACTTTGAGGGATGCAGGGGATGAAACAAGAACCTTCCTAAATGCATTCAAAACACAATGTTGCAGAGTATTGACAAAGACCCTACAGATAAGGAAACAAACATGAAAAAAGAGTCACAAGAAAGAGAGAGAAATTGAACAAGTACATTAAAACTGAGGTAGCAACATCTAACAAATAGTAAACAATATCTAACCAAAGAAACATAAGATGGTACATTACTGCTAATAGAAGTTCACCTTAAGTGGCTTGGCAAATCATTTTGATTTGAACAGGCCTTAATGCAGGGGAACACTGTAACAAGAACCCTCATAACCCATTTGATTGAAAGTTCACCATACAATGAAGAAACTGCCACAACGGTCTGGCCAGTGGACGCTTCGAGATCATGAGATTTAATGTCTTCTGAAGCAGGAAGAAAAGAACAAAATACCCTGCTCAGCTTCACAGCATAATCACTCCAAAGTTGAGAGTAAGAAACATTGGCAGGAAGTGCCACAGAAGTCTCTGCTATATGGTTTTTCACAGTATTATCACTTCCAAAGTCAACCATAGGCATTTGGAAATCAAGCTGACCAGACATATCCTTGGTCTGCTGTTTGTACTCTTGAAACATGAAAGCAGGTGAGCAAAAGCTATTTGCGAATTTTTGAACCCTCCCATTTTCACACAGAAATTGCAAGTTGCTGATATTTCCATAGCTGCACACTTGTCAAGGGAATCAAAAAAAAAAAATTTTTTTTTAAATTTTTTTCGGCATTAACTGAGAATCATTTGTGGCACAGATACAATCTCCCCTAGTATTTGGTAAACCATCGTAAAGGGAATAATGAAAAGGCAAAACTTCAGCCTTATTGTGTCAAAAAGAAATCAATTGAATAGTAACAGTACTTTCCTTAAATCATGAGGGGCTTACAATGTCAAAACAAAAATGCAACAGTTCATTCAATATATGCATCCATGCAGCATGTATGCATTGAAGGACTCCAACAAATTCAGTGGGTACAAGCATAAATCCAATAAACACATAAGGTATACAACAAGAATCACAGTTCTCATGTATGGGGAAAAGGGGATCAGGAAATCCAAAATACTGTCGATTAAAAAAAACTCCAACATACCAATTTAAACAAAAAGTACAAAAGCTTCATAAGTTAACCAACGAAGGACACAAAAGGATACACGGCCTCTTTGAGAACTTCCAGAGAAAGAACATGGAGCTGGAAAATTTTTAACAAGGTGTTCTCATATCTGCAATCAAATATCAGAAGTATATTAGAGCTTACAAGAGAAGGTACCGTATAACACAAAGAGCCAGAAGTTCCCACTCAAACAGGAAATATCCATCCACATATAATTCTCAGTCACTCTGAGTCAAGTCAGAAAAACTGTTAATTCACATAGTAAATCAATTCAAATCAGAGAAAGGTAACTATGTCCGTTAAATTACTTCATAAAAAGCAAAATGAAAGCATATGCAATTATGTTACACAGATTCCTCCTTTTACAACTGCCCTTGGTAGTCATATATATTTCTATATTCAGGGTAAATGTTACTTTAGGCACCAAACTTCTTCGGCCCTTTTTGCATGACTTGCCACTTAATTACCATGGATAAATATGAATATGTTCTTAATATAGATGCATGCATATTAGAACATGCAGAACCAAAAAAGCAAGGTTTCATCTAAAGAAAAATCCATAAATTAACTAATGGATACTCTTCATCAGGAAGAGCAGTATTCCTTTGTCAAAATAACCCCCGACGCCACCAACTAAAGCTACTTATGCCTTACGTGACCAACCATCCAACAAACAAAAGATTAGCTTTAACTGCATAATCTCTATGTTTACGGAGATCAAACAGATATACGACCAAAAAAAAAAAAAGATCAAACAGATACGGGAAGCATTTCAAAGAAATTATCTCACTCTTGAATATAATTCCCCAAATCAAAACGAAAGTTGTCCACTATTCACTAACATTTTCAGAAAATTTTGCACATATGATAGCACCAAACCTCAAGATGGAAGACCATACAAGAGTTAGTATTACCTTTTCTCAACAGCAGAACGTTTCGACATTAGCCCATTACTTGACGGTATTCCAAGACCATCCAACAGAACTTCAAGTCCTCCAATGCTTTTAAAATGATTTTGCCCACGAGGGTTCTGAGATAATGTTGAATGAAGAATTCTTAAAGACAAATCTAGAAGTGATGTGTCCGTCCACCGTTCTTTCATGCTTAACCTTCTGATTACACGCAGCAGCTCTGGAACGAGAACAATCCCCATCAATGAAAATATAGATACAAAGAGAGTACAGGGTTTACAAAAGGCAGTATCATTGTTTGGACATAAGGAATATCATACAGATGCCATAAGAATTGGGGTCTTCAGGCAACTCAAATGCTACCCAAAAGCTAAAAAATGAGGGGCAGGGCCGGAAAAGAGCAGGATCACGGGAGAACAGGAACTGGGATGGGGTAGTGTAGGATATCCTCATGAATTATGAGCACTGAACCCAACAGAAACGTAACAATACTAATAGCACACACCAGGGACAAAATATGAATTCATTCAACTATTGAAAATATGACTAGAAGGCACAGGAGATAATTGAGTTTCAAAATATCAAAAAGAACATACAAAACAATAGCTATAAAAGGCACAACAAAATAGTAAAAAATACCTTTACCTAATCAAAATATTAAGAGAGAAAAAAAAAAACTATTAAGTGAGGATAACATAGTAATTTACAATCTTTTAACATTTAGTTTTTTTTTTTTTTTTTTAAGGAAAACTAACAAGAAGACATGTTATACCCCAACTCTACCTTAAAAATATGAGACTTTTTTTCTATTTAAAAAAGAAAAGAACAAGCTAAGTAAGTTTCTCAAAATTACCATAAAAATAAAGAGAATTTCTCAGTAAACAAAAGGCCAATTCGTGCATGCCAAAGGGCTAATAATAATAATAATAATATAACAGTAGCAATAAAAAGGGAAAACAAATGAATTTATTTAGCACTTCTGATCTTATTTCCTCAGAAAGGAAATTTAATAATAATAACAATAATCATATATATATATACATAATAAAGAAGAAAAAGACAAAAAAAAAGGTCTTAAATATAGATTAAATATTTTCTAAAGAAAAGTACAAATGAAAATTAATTTAGAAATTAAATTAAATCATGTATCGAAGATGTCCAAACTGTACCGTTAAATGTCTAAGCTGGTATGACTAAAGAAAAAGTTATTTTTAAGAATCTGGCACGAGTTTCCAGTGTGTATCACCAAGTTGAGATGTGATGTATTAGGTTATAAATAAAAAGTTCCTGCCTCATCCTCACCCCAAAAAAAAAAAAAAAAAAAAAAAAAACACACAAAAGAACAGGAAAAATATATTTGCCTACCTTACCTACTAACCAATTAAGTCCACCAGCTTCCATCACAGACACAACTGCCCTCTGATGCCATCGTAACCTTATTTCACTAGAAGGAACCTTTGAACTACCAGAAGAGTCAACTGGAGATGTACCATCCCTTGAAACAGAGCCTATAGTATTACTATACAACTGACCTTTCTCATACACATTTGAATTTAAATCAATGAAACTACATATTATTGACACCACATATACAAGTATTTGTTGCAGGAGTCCAGTCCTCTCCACAGTATAATCAGATGACTTTTCATCAGCTGAAAGTGCACCACTTATCGTTTTAAGCTGGACTACAACCCCTGAAATAAAAATAAAAAACCACAATGTAAAATTAGCAATGGTATCTATATACCTCTGGGTTCAACAGACGTTTTGCAAGATCAAGTTAATTCATTAGGGATATTATGACTTCCTTTAAACCTGGGTTAATTCATTGAATGCTTGAATCCGAATGTTTCACTGATTCTATTCTATTTATTAAATAATAATTTTTAGTGCAATGCTGTTTTAGACAATGGAAAAAATAAAAGAATAAACTCCTCAAACCAAATCTTTTTTCTTGTTCTCTATCTCCACATAAGTGGCAAACACAATCTAAATCCAAGAGACAATGAAACTTCCGGCACTACTGGACATATTTCGAACAAAATGTGTCACCATAAAAAAGAAAGTTCACTAGCAAATAATAACATATATAATACCTTTCATTAATGCCGTCAGCTTTTGAATCCCACCATGGTACCCAAAAACTCTGCAATTGTGCAATGAACGGGTAACAATCATAAGAGCATCCAGGAGTGGCATTCCTTCAGATATGATATTTAAGGTTGTGGAATGGCTAGATAAGTCTGCTGATGAACGAACTGTACTGGTGTTTACTGGATTAACCATGGGAAAAAGAAGGTAAACCATAAATGACTTAGCAAGAAAACCAAAACTGAAGGAAGGAAGACTACACTTACTAATATAAGAGGGATAGAACAGCCATAAAGAAAATAATTAACCAGATATCAAGTGCTAACATATCATTCTACCATGACCACATTCCTGAAAAAAAATTCACCAAATGCCTTCCATCCAAAAAGGAAGGGGGGGGGGGGATAAATTCACATTGACAATAACTTTGAAACAAGATACAATAAAGACGGCAATGAGAGAGGTCAAATGAAAAGTGAGTAGTTACAAATTTGTCCCAAAAGGCATATCAAACTCCCAAATTTTTCATGAATACCTACCATGCTGATATACAAGTAAAATAACATTTTTATGCAATAAAATTATAAAAGATACGACAAAAGGCAGCGATTAGAAAGGGAAACATTTGGAGTACTTTATGTGCAACCATGCCAACAGCCTCAGTGTCAGTGTTCATAAAATAATGATACTAAAATAATAATTAACAAAAGCAGAAGTACATTGATTAAGAAACACACGATAACTAACTCTAGGATTGCCTAATAACATTTTGGGTGGAAAGCAGATTCGAAACTACGAAGTCAGTTTCCAAAAATTTTACTCAGCTTGAGTAGAAAATTTTTTTGTCATGTCCATGGTAATAAAATAAATAAATAGTAACTTCCAAGTTTGGGATCTTAACATTTGGCTAGTGAAGAAGGCCATTCTCAATTGGACTTTATACAGGATATCAGGCATAGGGCCAAAAAACTGTCATAAGATAAAGAAAGAATTATTGTTTCACAAAAATTTTACCAGAAGAATTTAATATAGGAATACCGCACACCAAAGCAATTTTCTAAAAACCAAACAGGAAGTTCAACTTACACTCTGCAACCATAGCAGTTAATTGTGTAATCTCTTCAGTCAATATTAAAATGACTTCTGCAGGATGCCCAGCAAAGCAGCCAATAACTACATCTGAGTTTGATGAATACTCTGCAGTTTGGATGGTAGTTGAAGCAACCTCTGAAATTTGGCCAGAATTTACTGGTTCCCAGTTCTTGTATACAACTAGAAACTGCTTGAGAAAAACATGAAACAGCCTCCTCTTTTCCACCTATACATTGAGTGAACAAAAAATATATCACATAATTATAAGCATGTGACAACTAGAGCTCACTAGGAACAAGAAAAGCTATTATTGTCATTTTCTGATATCAATTTGTGCCAAAACAAGGAGAAATTAAAGTGAGTTGGTCTGATCTTGTACAAGGCCAGCCAGTCCCCAATCTCAGACAGGAATGTTATGGCTGCAAACTGAATTTTATGTCTGAAAATTGACCTAATGATGTATTTAACTAGTGTCCCACTTAGGAGCCCAACCCAAACGACAAAACATTTCCTTACCCTTTCTTGTTTTTTACAAAACAAAAAGGAAGAATTTCTTTGTTTATGGCACGACAAAAAATCCCTTGTTTCAAGTCTTGGACGTGGTTCATAAGAACATTTTATAAGTGGCCTAGACAAAATGTACTTACGTATATTACATCAGGAAAAAAAAATTCATAATTACAAGCAGCCTCTAGGGAGCTAGAATTTTGGGATAAAGAATTTGAGAAAGTAATAAACTTCCAAGCATACCTTATCAATAGCTTTTTCGTATCTATCCCAAAGTATATTCAGGACAGCTTCATCTCCAACTTCACTGGAAAAATAAAGGCCATGTCATCAAAATATTCATCCTAAAATAGTTAATAAATTCTCTTATAAAAAAAAGTAGTAAGTAATTCTGCACATTGATGTCACAAGATAGTGTAAAAAAAGGAATGACTAACAGCAGAATAAAATAAAATAAAATCAAGGTACCAAATGGTTTACTGAATCAGACATCATAAATTTAAAAATAATGACTTCTTCGATTTGCGGTACCATACAACGCATGCCCATACCGTGTAATTGCATTGTATGGTTGAACAGCAAATGTGTACAATAGTTACTCATATAGCTTGCCTTAATGTTGGACCTGAAAATTAACAAGTATAACAGTTTGTCTGTCGGTATTAATGTAGAGAAGAGATTAGAGTCGTTGGCTAGGATTTTGGGTTGTGAGTTAGGACTAGCCACTTGGAGAGTGACCCTTGAGTTATTTGGGACTTGATTTGGGGGCAATCTGTGTGCTTTATATTTCCGGGATCCAGTTGTTGAGAAAGAGAGGAAAAGATTAGATAGGTGGGGGAGAGAATGTCTTTATAGGAAGGGAGCACTTACCCTGATTCGGTCGGTCTTGAATAGCATTCCCACTTATTTTATGCCCATTGCAAAGTAAAGTAGCTAAAACTTTTGAAAAACTCTAACAAGGGGTTTTGGGAGAGGATCGGAGAGGGGAAAAATGATCATTTAGATAGATGGGTTCGGTGCACAAACCAAAGGACGGTGGTTGGTTGGCTTTAGGAATTTGGCGAAAGGAAATAATGTGTTATTGGGAAAATGGTTGTGGAGAATCCCTCTTGAGCATTACCCCTTGTAGAATTTAGTCATTAGGAGTATTTACAAAGTCCAATAAATGGGTGTGATTCTAGTATTCTGGAGAGAGGTTCGTTTGAAGTTCTCGGAAATACATTTCTCAGGGTTTCTCTTACTTTTCTCATGTATTGCAATTTTTTGTTGTGCATGCTTTCCCTATCCACAATTCTTAGAGATTGCTAGTCAGGTCTTAGCCACAGGACACCTTTCAAGATCACCAGATGGTAGTGAGATCCTATGAAAGGCTTTTGGCTATCAATATTCTCTTGTAACTCTTTTTCTTCATATGAAAAACTTTCATTAAAGGAAAAGAAAGAGTACAAAACAGAGGAAAATATGTCTTACGGCCACAAGATTTAAAACAGCCACCAAAAAACTACATCAAATAGCACAGACTTCCAGAACAATACTCTAAGATACTACAGCTTTCCAATCAGACAGTATAACAGAAAAGGAATATCCCCTAAATTGTGGGTATACTGGAACCCATAAAATAGCCGAAAATCGGACTCTCTCCCACAATTATCAACCTCCTCCCCCCTAACATCGTCAAATGCCCTTCTTTTTCTTTCTACCTAAATGAAATTCTGAAGAATTCTTTCTCCAGATATAGTGTGATCGCCACATTTCTTCAAAGGTTCAATTTCCACTCAACTTTAGCCTTCATATGGGCTTTTTTAATCTGTAGGATACTATGATTTGGGCTAAAGACTTATATTAGCCCCTGCCCTAAACAAAGTTTTATTAATAACAACCCTAAAACACAGTAGAAAAACTCAGTGAACAAGAGGTCCGCCAACATCTTGATACAACTCTCATAAAAAAAACATAACCAAATTAAGCATATGACATCATAAGTCAAAACTCTAAAGACCACCCTACAGCAGCTCCTCAATCTAACAAAATTACAGAAAACGAAAGCTCTCTAAACAATAGAGCTGTGGCGGAGCAACATCCCCAAGAATGAGATGCAAGCACCGCCACTGGGCTGGAGACAGTGAGGCCTATAGGCTAGCTTTGGGTTCACTTTTGTTACTAAGGGAGGAGAATAAAATTCTCAACCATTCAGTTTTTTTTTTTTTTTTCAAAAAATTAGACATTTAATTAGCTGAAAGTAACTAGGATCCTTCCAAATATTCCTCAAATCATGCAACAGTAATTAAACATATCAGTCCTTTTATTACAATAGTTGAAGTACTTTACTGTAGTCTGTAATCAATTTAATATAACATCCCCACAAAAGAAACCACAAAACCATAATTTACAATAACTAACATGCCAGATTAAAACAATCAGTATTCAGCAGTAATCATCACGGTGAAGCATAAGTACCTGAATCGGATTTTCGGACCAGGGGGAGAGAACTTCTGAGCTTGTGACCCTGAAGCAGAATCTCCATCATGGCCACCAGAAGTCCTTCGAATTAGGTCAGCAACACCCTTGACAATATTCATGCTTCCCCACCGCCAAGATTTATATATAAGTCAATGCTTCATTATCCAATAGTTAGGATACGAATGGTAATTCCAGCCCATCACCTTCAACAGGCTCGCCTTTCTATTACATAGTACATAAGTCACCATTAAGTCAGAAAAATTGCTCATACACCCTAAATCACACTGAAAAACTGCCACCTAATCCACAAATTTTGGAACCAGTGGAGAAGGACTAAAAATTGGTTGCAGGAAGAATTAACAATGAGAGGAGCTCAGTTAAGTTTCTACAATAAATACACTGGTTAAAGTTGACTTTCTGTGTTCTTAGAAAATATACAATAAAATCTTCTAAAACCTCCAGCTCATTTTCCATTCCTTTCCTTTAACTTGTTCGCAAACTAACAAAAACACTATCCAACTATCAGAAAACTAACACTTTCATGCAAAAACAGCCTGAATTCAATTCAAATAAGCTGCTAATAAATAATAAAAAATTACAAACACACATTATCCAGGCCAACATTGAAATATCTGATAAAATGAATGCCGATAAAGATGGTAACTTTGAAAATAAAAACAATTAAAAATAATGGATCAACGATGAACACTCGAACTCCATGATTGAATTATATAATACAAATTCATCAATTTCAGGAAGAAAACGATGAGAACCTGATCGGATCGCTGGGTCCAAAATAATGGTTTGGATAGGGTTTCTGATTGGAGATCTGAGCTCCTTCTTCAATGGCGTCAGTGTAGAATCAACGAAAGAAAATGCGCAAGCCGAAAAAAGAGAAGAAGAAGAAGAAAGGAAGAAAATATAATAAACCCCAAAAACTCGTTAAATTTCAAGATTGCCCCTGCTAGTGTGGTGGTGGTTGATTTAGCGGGCGTGGTTTATCTGGGAGTCGAAAATTAACGATAAAAGTTAAAAAAAAATTATTAACCATCCAAAACGATTTCAAAAACGTCGTCGTTTATTGTCGGTGAAGCTTACAAGCTGCCGTAGCATTATTCATTTCCTTTTATAAAACGTGTCTTCTCCAAAAAGAAAAAACATAAAGTGGATAAGGAATAAAGAGCTAGCACAACAATCTGAAGTCTGATTTGAGCATGCAAATTGGTCGTTAGCCTTCCTTTAATAAATTCATTAATAATATAAAGCAAGAAGCTTCATCCATACGACTATGGATAAGTAGGTTCATATGGCTTTAGAGTTTGGGTCAAAACTTAATTGTCTAAAACTTACATGCTTACAACTTCACATCATATATAACTTGGGTTACCTACAAAACTAACTTGTTTGGATTTCATTTGTTACATTGAAGATAATCAAACATGGATATATCATAATCCTAATTTATTTATCCACTTTTCCTCAGGGGTGGGAATAGTCTGAATTTGATTGGTTTTACCTCTAAAATTGCGGCCAAATCAATTACAATAGAACGTTTTAGTTCGGTTTGGTTTCGACAAAAATCATAGAGAAAATCGAATCAAACCAAACCAACTTAAGATAGTTTGGTTTGGCTAATTTGGGCTTAAGCCCAATTCTTTTTTCTTTTGCGTGTTAAAACATTGTTAGCCTAATTACAACAAAAATCATAACTTGCTACATTTTTTTCTTCATTTTCTAGCATATCAAACCATCCTAAAATTCAACAGGCAAATAACTTCAAAGTTCCATCAAACTTCAAATTCAATATACATATATATTTATTATCTACGTGTGTTAACTACAATTTAAAATATATATATATATACAAATAGACGGTCCAATTAGGCCGATTTGTAATAGTTCAAAACCAAACCATTAGGGTCAGATTGGTCGATTTGGCTAGATTTATGCCCACCCATACCTTTCCTAATCACTTAGGTTAATACTAAGAGTATAACTCATTTGCTTATTATAAACTGAATATAACATGTAAATATTGACTTAATGATGATAACATCAATAACAAGGTAGAGCTCTCTCATATGTCCATCTCAACTCACATCTCGATTTGATCTCACCTATTCCACATCCACGACTTTGACATAGGCCAATGTAGAATAACTTTCTTTTGAGTTGTATATAAAAGAGCTCATGCCTTGTTCTACAAACCTCTCTTTATGATAGCACTTCCTCTGGTACTCATTTGCCTGGGCAAAAGAAAGTCCAAGTTTGGAACAAGCCCTCCAACAATGAAAGGCAGCCCGACCAAAAATGAGCCCAATTTATCCATGCTAGCCCAAAGGCAAGTATTGCCTGAGCTGCTGTTTGGGTTTGCTGATCTCATGACGACGTCACAAAAATACATAGCCATATTCTTCACTTTTCACACAAAAACTCCATACAAATTCCTCTCATCATATCTCATATGAATAGTGTTTGTCTTTACTTGTTATGGCAATGGGTGAAAAAGCAAAATAAAAAAGAGTAGGACAATCACTATTCACATAAATAGTGTCTCGCCCTTCCTCGTCCTGGTCTTTACCATGACACCATAGATGAAAGTGCTTTGATGTTTTTTTTCATCTGGACTTATAAGGAAAATCACATGTTACTACTAATATGGGCTTTTCTTTGGGTAGTTTCACCCTGGTTGTGGTCCTTTCTTTTTCTATTGATTGGTTTTGATCGATCCCAAATTTGGGCCCTAATTGTTGGGCTTTCTCGAAAAACCGAAAAAAATAAATAATTACAAAACAGCTCTCCCTATTTGTGCAAGATTTAGATTTATTTATTCATTTTTCCCATTATCTTGGACAAAATTTATTGTTATAAAATTAATCATCACCACCAATATTTCATCCGTTTCAGTTGTGAACTTGCAAACGTACCGTACATTACAAAGCATTCCACAATTCTGGATCCTTATGCTCATGGCTCTCACGGGAAACAAAAATATTATTATTATTATTATTAAATTATGCTTACATTTCAAGAAAGTCAGTGAAATATTATGCATTACAAATTAAATATGCTGTCAGTCTGCTTTCTTCTTTCGAGATCTGAATTATTTTTCTTTTTTTTGCGACCCCATTTCCTTTCTTTAAATAGAATTACGCGTCGGCGTCGCCAAGTAGAAAATGCGGTCAGCAAGGCTTCTCTTGTTTTGTCTCCTAAAGACGGTCATTTCATGTGCAAGTGGGGCTTACTTAAACCCATAATTCCACCAATTAAAACCTAAACAAATGATCGTCTCCACATGATTGGCCAGTTCAGTTTCGTCATGCCTTGATCGAATGGAAAATCTAATGGCCAATAAGTAAGAAGAATTACTAGAATCTAATTGTAATTAATTCATGAATTAATTAACAAAAAGTAATTAATTAAGTAATGTTTAGTTCTACAATCTACTAATGGTTTATTATTCTTGTGTTTGGTTTTTAGATAAGGACCACATTCTCCAGTGCATTGTATTATGCGAATAAACCCAGGCCCACAAATATATATAAATAAATGATCTTCTCGTCGATGTATACCAACTTCTCTCTATAAGTCATCATATTGTTTCTTATTGTTATATAATATTTAAATAAATGAATCGTCATTGTTAGATGTCGTACATGAAATCTCAATGTTACCCTTGTGGACTACTATATCACAACATCAAGGATGTAGCGTTGCCTTGTGTGTTGGGATAGACATTACAACGCCATGAAACAAAAAGAACAGAACATGTTCCATTTTGGAGACATCATGGCACTCATTATAAGAAACCAAGCTTTTTGAGGTGTAGGATTTGATTCAAGTCATACAACAATACGAAATTGATGAAGATAGTTTAGGCACACGGTTTTAGTTTCTTCAATAAGGGAGTGTTTGGAGACTCAACTTTAAACTTTTATAACACTTGAAAAAGAAATGTCACTAGTTAAGAGCTAATTGATAGTTCGAAAATCCCATTTTTCGTAAAAACACTCTAGAGCCGTTTTCACTTTGAGGGTAGCGGAAGACGCTGTTCTTCCTCCCTTCTCCCCTTCTCCTTTCCTCCCTTCTCATTTCTTCCCCCATTTTCAGAGACATAAGGTTTTCCTCTATTTGTCTTTGTTTTGTTATACTTTTCCTCCACTCGTCATAGGCGGATGAGTCTCAGCGTCCGATATCGACCTGTGTTTCAGTGTCAGATCTCTACAACCATCTTTTTTGTGGTTTCTTTATGTTTGGAATTAGTCACAAAAACTCTTTGGGGTTTCTGTGTAGTTTTTACCTCCCATTTTGTGATAATTTTTCACATCTCCTTTATGAGAGCTTTTCACCTCTCTTTTGTGTGAGTTTTATTTGTATTGTTCTTGCTTGGTTTTTTCAAACTTTATTTTTTTTTTTATTGTTTTGAGTTTGCACTTTTAGTTGGGATGCCTATGCCAGAGTTTCTTTAATCATGTGTGATCATTAATGGATGAGCCCTATTTGTCTTAATTTTGATGTTAGATGGCTTCGTTATTGTAATGGTCATTTATGGTTAGTTTGTATTGGCCATTTGTGTCTAGTGGTGTTTTTTTTACTGAATTATAAATGCAATTCCAGAATTTCTCAAATAAAAGAGGTAATTGATAATTTTAGTTGTAATTGTGCAATGGTATATATCGAACTATGAACCTAATGACATGTTACCTACTTAGAATTTGAATAAGACAGAACCATAATGTAAAAGCAATCAAAATCACAAGAAATTGAAAATTGACTATAATTTCAAAAAAGCAAAATATTTAAATGCGATTTGACTAAGTTTGAATGCGTCAACCATTTCAAACTTATGCTCACTAATCTTACTAAGTCACCCCACATTTTGATTCATGTTTCTTTTCAGTTTAGACCAAGTTGTTGTAATAAAGTAATCCATACAAGTTGGCTCAGACTGCTATTTCATGTGGATTGAAGATGGTCCACAAAGGCTGGATGCAAGTTGTTTGGCTATAAAAGGACTGAGAAACTGTTCGATAACCAAACATATTTAGAAAGATATTTAAAATAAGGATATTCAACCTATACCAATTAGTCTTTGATTTAGTGGCAGTAGTTTAAAAAGAGGTTTAAATTTTTTAGCTCACATGAATTGGATGACAGTATTTATTTACGATGAATTCAAGATCTAATTGTAACTGATATATAATTTTATTGCGACTGAATTATCCCGTTATTACAAAAACATAAATAATATATATCCGCTTATATTTACTTTTTTCTTCTTTATGTGAAAATCTCACATATCTTTATATCGTAATATACCAGCCTGCTCAAATGAAGCACTTTGAACTTCCAATATAATAAACAAGCAAATTTTCTAGGATTTGGATCCTCATGCCTTCAAAATAATATTTACAAATTGCTTGGTATGGACCAAAATCTTATCCATAATTCCATGACAGTCAAACAACTAGCCAAAGCTAGGAAGATAAGATATGCACGCAAATGAACTCTTGGAAAACAATAATTAAAGACCCTAATTGTAGCAGAGGTTAGATTTAGAGAAAACAACAAAAGAAGAAGAAGAAAAAAACCCAAATTGATGATAAAGTGGAAAGCATCACGCATACCAAGTGAATGAGAGAGAGAGAGAGGAAGAGGGTCAAAAAGATTACCCACCCAAAACGCATTAACCTCCAAAACAAAAACACCCAGAAACGACGCATCACCGTCAAACGGTATCAACCCCCAACAACCCCGTCACATGCCAACATATCCAAAAACAGCGCAGAAAAGGACGACAAGAGGCGGGGGGCGATTCCGTCATTTCACCACGTGTTTTCCGAAGACGATATCTCTCCGGCGTTGCCATTTCTGTACAACAGAAAAAAAAGAAAACAATATTTTAATCACGCAACGCACATTATAACCCCGCGATTCGAAGACTGCCCCGCGCTAAGTTACGCCGGGTGCGCAGTGCGTGCGCCGGCGTCCTAGGCTCGCGTGTCGCGAGGAGTTTGGTTTATAATTTGACGTGGAGGGATTTTAAAAGGGGTGCGCATTCACTCCCCGTGCGCTTTTTAGCCTCTCTGTCTCTCTCTCATCAACCTTAGGGGGTGTATTAATTCAAACTTTTAATGATTTTTACAGAGTTTAAAAGTCTGGAGGTATTTAATTTAGACTTTTAAAAAATATATAAAAATCTAGTGGTATTCAATTGTGACTTTTAAAAAGTATTTAAAAGTTTGGTAGTATCCAGTTATGACTTGTAAAAAGTATTTAAAAGTTTGGTGGTATCCAAAAAGTTAATAACTTTTAAAAAGCTTATTAAATAAATGACTTTTCTATACTTTTAAGGCTAATTGTTAAGAGCAAAGGTCTTGCCAATTTACTAGTAATTTTTATCAACTCTATGAAAATATTTAAAAAATTATTAACTCTATGAAAATTACTTACTTAAAAAAAAATCTTTATACGTATGCATTGAATACACCCCTTGTCAAGAACTCCTCGTGTATTATTTTTTTTTTCATTTTTTCCCAACGATTCATCAACCTCCCATTCGCTTAAAATACTCCAACGCCCACTTTGGCCCTCTCCATTCTCTTTGAAACCGAAACCGCCATTGCTGGCTCCTCTCTCTCTCTCTCATAATCTCATCTAAAGCATTGTTTAATTCACACAGCTAGCTCGCTAGTTAGCTTTTCCACCGCTTCAAGCTTGCCTTCATCAACCCAAAAAAAAAAACACACAGACGAAGCGAAGCTTGGGATAATTTCAGAGCGGTCGATCTGTTCAGAAATATTTCTTCACCTGCAGCTGAATGCGCTTTGGTTTCAAAACAAAATACAAACCAAAGCCATACACAGCGATTGTACTGTCAGTAGGGTCTTCTCTTTGAAGCATATATATATATATATATTTATTTATATATCTTGAGATCGTTCTTCTTCTTGTTGGGGAGTACATTGGAGTAATCTGAGTCTGGGAAACGACGTCGGAGGAAGTTTTCGGGTTGGCGCACGTGAGGTGGCACGTGACTGTTAGGACTTTGGGGGAGTTTGTTATTATTTACTATATTTTCCCGGTCCCTGAAAAATGCCTCACAGAACGACTTACTTCTTCCCGAGGCAATTCCCTGATCGCAGGTTCGATTCGACTTCTAAGCAGCTGTTGCAAGAAGATCACAACGATCACGAGAAAAGCAAAGACAGCGACGCTTTTGAAAATGGAGATCACGATCAACAACACCAAAAGGTGCCCAAAACTGCCACCAACAACTTGTACAAATCCTCAGCTGCTTCTAGAGATGATAGTGCACCGCCCGATATTCAGTACTTCACCGGCGGCCACCAGAAGAAGCCACAATTGGCGGCTTTCTGCGACTGGTTCCTCCAAGACAAGAAGAAGGGTCCCAGCGCTCGATCCAAGTCAAGCGCTGGGCATAACCTGAGGGCTACGAGGCTGTCGTCATCCTCGATCTCCTCGTGCCACCTGGTGGATGAGGATCGGGAGCTGTTGATCCCGCAGCCTCGTCATGATGATCATGAGGCTGCTGCTCCGCCGCAGCCGCCGGAGTCGTCTACCACGACGACGCTCAAGGACAGGAGCGTTGACCGGAGCTTTGACCGGCAGGTGTCGCTGCCGAGGGTGTCCAGCGGGAGTAGCTACGCGGGGAGCTTGTTCTCTGGAACGACGACGTTGGATGGGAACTTCTCCGGGGATGTTAAGGACTCGTCGGCCACGACGAGGCATATGGAGGAGGAGGAGGAAGAGGAGGAGAGAAGAAAAGTGAGTTTGGTGCAGAGGTATAAAGAGAGCTATTATCTGCAGCTTCTTTTGGCTAAGAGGCTTAGTTCTCATGCTACTCTTGGTAGTGAATCATTGCTCTTGCATGAGAGTGCTGCACTTGAGGTTTCCGATGCTGAAACGGTGTCGTATCGGCTATGGGTATTTACTCTCTCTCTAACACGCTCTCACTCACTCTCATCTTAAACAAACATGCCACTCAATCTGACAATATATGGTTTAGTTCTCAATGATCAATATCAAAGTATTTTTCTGTATCAACATTACGTCCTTGAGTAAAATATTCCATATATTAAGATACTGGGGAACTGGTACAACTAGACATGTTTCTTTGAAGTTTAAGTTTGGAATTTTGACTTGAGATGTTTTCTAAATTTGTACATGTTTAACCTTAAAACTCATGTTTAATGCGTAGAATGTTGTCCGTATGCTTATCAGGTTAGTGGCTGTTTGTCATACAATGAAAAGATATCTGATGGTTTCTACAACATTTTGGGAATGAATCCATATCTATGGGTGATGTGCAATGATGTCGAGGAAGGAAAGCTAATACCGTCCTTGACGTCGCTTAAAGAAATTAAACACGGTGAGACGTCAATGGAGGTTGTTCTTGTTGATAAACAAGAGGATTCTCGCCTGAAGGAGCTTGAAGATAAAGCACATGAACTTTCATGTGCTTCAGAGAATACTTTAGTGTTGGTGGAGAAACTTGGCAAGCTTGTTGCCATTTACATGGGGTGGGTTTCAATTTTCCCCCCTTTTAAAACTTGACACACATATTTGGTTCGTTGATTATAATTTTTCTGAGTCACTTCAATTTGAAGGGGTAGTTATCCCGCGGAGCAAGGAGATCTGCACATGCGTTGGAAAGTGGTTAGCAAGAGATTGAGGGATTTTCGTAAGTGTATTGTGCTCCCCATTGGCAGCCTATCAATTGGGCTTTGCAGGCATCGTGCCGTTCTTTTCAAGGTACCTCATTGGTTTGTTTATTTATGTTTATAGTCTTCACCTTGTTCATTCTGATTGGCACTACTGTACCAATTGTAAATTAATTGTTTTCGACATATTTAATGCTGTAGATACCGAGTGGTATGTTCTACATTTAGGTTGATGTCTTTATTTGGATAAAGAAATTGAGTCATCTGTATGTCGATTAGTTTGCCAGTAAATCTATTAATTGTAGATTTGTTTTGATCTTTTACACGACGCGCATGTGCAATATGAGAGTGCTATGCTATCTAGGAGAACAAACATATTATCATTGTATATGTGGGAAAAAATAACTCCCTTAGTGTGTCATAGAGGCAGTCATGTAAATGTCTTGCAGCAGCTTATACATTAGAGTTGAACTGGCCGAAAGGGGACATCACTTCGTCGCCAATTTATTGTGCTTCTTTAGAAATTGTACCCCCCAGAATACTTGTCAAAGAACATCCTGGTTTCTTTTGCTGAAGAAGGATATAAATGTGAGATAGCAGTGTCATAGGGACCAATTCTTGTTAGATAGAGAACTAGCCATGGCCCTAATTGACTGTAAAAGTATATGAGTGTTATCTGAAAGGTAGTACAAATTAGTTGCCTTCATTCTAAGGCACAGTTTTCCATAGGGACGTTTCTTGGGTTACATCTTATAGTGTGTTTCACCCAGGATAGCAATTCTAACTTCGGATTTTGTTCTAATTTACAATTATGCATGCCCTTGTTTACAAGCTAATGGATAGTGCACTTGTGATATATCTTTCTCAAAATTCATTTTCTTGCTTCAAAACTGATTATTTTGCTGAATGTGTCTCAGTAGTAAAATTCAGGACTCATGTATGAATGTTTTGCAAATATTAGGCCAACATAATTAAATAATATTGTTGTTGTTTCTTGTTTCATCATCTACTTTTGAGTATATAGTGTACAAATGAGCAGTCGATAGACAAAGAGCAATGATATCTTGGAACTCAGTTCACTTGACATCATTGTGTTAAAGGAACCTACAGGACTGTTTATGTCATTTTTAAGCAGAATGAATTGATATTGAAATAAACCCACATAATTCATGCAACTCTCTTGTGTTTTGATTGGTCAAAATGAGGTACATCGACCATCACGTCGCCTGTGGGTTCGTATGAGCTTGTGTGGTGGGGGCTGATCATACTTCAAGGGCATATGGAATATTTTTATTTTTCATTAGCTTGACATATTCTGGAGTTAATATCTGAAGTCTATATTTTCCATGTGCAGAAATTGGCAGACCACATAGGTTTGCCTTGTCGGATAGCTCGTGGTTGCAAGTATTGTGTGGCAGATCATCGGTCTTCTTGTCTTGTCAAAATTGAAGATGACAGGCAGTTTTTGAGGTTGGCATTTTAATTGTGTGCAGTGCTTTGTTGCTTGCAGAATATTATGTTGTTAATATGATTTGGCATTTAAGTTCATTCTGAAACGCAGATATTGACAGTCTAATTCATTGCTTATGTTCTTTTAGTATCTGTTGTTCGAATGTTGTGTAACAATATATTCTTTATAGAATTATAATTTAAGGGTGTCAATCTGTTGTCTTTTGGTCTATACATTATCATTGCAGAATTTGTGGTCAGTAACACACTGTTGTTTCCCAAATTCACTGTTCCCATAACATTTGATGTTGAAAAGATTTAGGCATAAGCTCAGAATGACTTAATTGGTGTCAAATACGTTCACTTTTTCTTCTGTCATACCAGGTTGTGTTAATGGTGGACCTTGATATAATTGATTCTATGTACTATGTCACATGTTCAGTTTTTATTAACTTAAATTAATTTACAAATGCTATTTCATGCTTAATTTGATGGTTGTATATGTATTTCTTAACAGGGAATATGTGGTTGATCTAGTTGGGAAACCAGGAAACCTCCATGGTCCAGACTCCTCAATAAATGGAGGATCTCTTTCTGCAATACCTTCACCATTTCAAATTTCTCATCTAAAAGAATTCCAACAACCTTACAGGAATAATGGATTATGTTGCCAACTTACGAACTCAAAGCACACACGTGCTCCTCCTGAAGATCCATTCTATTCAGGTATGTTATGTCTTTCATATCTTGAAGATATATGTTCCACTAATTTAAGTATTAGAAAACAAAGGGAAGCTGAATGAACTGGGGTGAAGGAATCATTGTTACTTAACGAATATATAGAACTTTATTTCTACATATGTCTGATAGGATACAGTGCTGTTGACTGATTCGTTGACGTGGTGATCCATATCAATGAAAAAGATTTAATTGCAAGTTATGATACTGGATGGGTCTTTGTTTGTAGCATTAAATTGCCACTTTGATATGAATGCATAAATATTTGTGCTCCCTGGCTATATTTTTTTGCCTCTTTGCCTTGAGTTCTTTGACAATAGGCCAATATCATTTTTGTTTTTGTTTTTTGCTTATATTTGGGTAAGCTAATGTAGTGGTTGTTGTTAGCAATATTGTTGGTGTTGCCGTTAGACTTTATGTTTTGTGTATTGATACAGAAAAGAAATCATTTATCATGTAGCCTGATTTCACTTATGATGGTTTGCAAAATGCCTGTTACTGTCTTTATCCTTTGTGCAAAAATAAAGCAAACCTTAGCTTCTTAAATGTGTAAAGATCTATCTCTTGCAGGTGGTGGGGAGGGAGGTCAGGTCATCAAGGAAAGCAGTTTGCTTCCAGTTGATCAAACTAAATTTGGGATGGAATCTTCTCTGATGCCTTTGGAGTTGAAAGGAAATGCTCAGGGTGATGCTTCTCAAGCTCTTGATGTTGCTGCTGGTGCTGGTGCTGCCGTGGCATCATTAGAGGAATCTGCTAGACTTGGCAAAGAAAATATTGTTGTACAACAAGCGTACAGAAATGAGATTGTTGTATCAAGAAGTCAGGTTATAAGCAACTGTGTCAAGCAACCTGAAGTACGTGTGTTCAATCAATCAGAGATAGAGGGGGTTCATGGTGAACTTGTGAAACAAGGTAGAATTACTGCTGTGACTATCCCCAGGTACTTGAATCTTGAACCCTCTCTTGCAATGGACTGGCTTGAGATCTCATGGGACGAGTTAAATATCAAAGAGCGCGTTGGAGCTGGTATTTCTTCTCCCCCCTTTTCTTTTATGACACGGATATATCTTTACATTTTTTATTACTCAACCACTACTTCTTTTCCTCATGAAATCTTATACTTCGTTTTTTTTTCCAGGCTCATTTGGGACAGTGCATCGTGCTGAATGGAATGGATCGGTTAGTAATTTGTTCCTTGTGATTTGATGGTGATTACTTGTTTCTCTGAGTAAAAATTCGTTTGGATACGATATGAATACTTAATCTGCCCTATATATTTGTGGCCCTTTCAAGTGGATTAATTTTATGAGTGATGCATATAATGGGATTGCTTAATAGCATGTCATTGTAGAGCTTGGCCTGTGTGTGCTCTATTTTTTATTTCTGTCTTTGGAGTAGGTTTTGTAACTTTTGGTGTTTCCACCAATTTGATTAGATGGTTGAGTGGAATTTAGTTTTCTGCTTAATATGTTCCTTACTCCTGAGATGTCTTCGATTGGATGCTGAATAGCTTCCTTGCAATACATCAGTGCAGTTTTCTGTTAAAGCTTTTTCTTTGTTTGTTGAATATTTTCCTTAAATTAGTAAAAGTTAGTGTTTGTCCAATGCAGGATGTTGCTGTCAAGGTGCTAACTGTTCAGGATTTCCATGATGATCAATTGAAGGAGTTTTTACGAGAGGTAGATTTCCAAGTTCTGTACAGATCATCAGATTGTAGATGATCACATCTGAGCCTTTATTTTACTATTGTGTATTGTGCTTTGTGTTTATGATCATAATTGAAGTTCACTTTCACATTGTATTCAGGTTGCAATTATGAAACGTGTCCGCCATCCGAATGTAGTCCTTTTCATGGGTGCAGTTACAAAGCGTCCACATCTGTCAATAGTGACAGAATATCTGCCTAGGTATTCAATTCATTTTAGTTCTTCTGTGTATAATTCCATAGCCATTCTTGTGTCTAAACCTTTTACTATCCTGGTGTCCGTGGAGCAGGGGTAGTCTATATCGCCTCATACACAGGCCAGCTTCTGGGGAACTTCTGGATCAGAGGAGGCGGTTGCGCATGGCATTGGATGTTGTTCGTATAATTAATCATCATTGTTTGTTTGTTCACTTGCTGTGTTTGCTGTTAGTGAAACTATATATGCTGTCTTCGATGCAGGCCAAAGGGATCAATTACCTCCATTGTCTTAACCCTCCTATCGTCCATTGGGATCTTAAATCTCCCAATTTGTTAGTTGATAAAAATTGGACAGCGAAGGTACTTTAACATAAAAAGGTTTAACATTTTGCTTTGAGTTCTCCAATTGGCATGCTGTGGACATAATTAATCTCTTTCATTTATCCTCAGGTATGTGATTTTGGGTTGTCCAGATTTAAGGCGAACACTTTCATCTCATCTAAGTCTGTCGCAGGAACAGTAAGCCTCTCCTCTCTCTCTCTCTCTCTCTCTCTCTCTCTCTCTCACACACACACACACACACACACAACACATCACACACACAGAGGTTGCGCGTGAGTGTGCACAACTAGCCTTTGGGGTGGTGCCTATAGCTCCCCAATCAGAGCAAGGGTGCCAAACCAGACTGTACCGGAAAATCTTTATCATCTTTGATGAATCTTTATTTATTTATTTATTTTCTTTTGGTCAATGATTAGTCTTTATTTATGTTAATGAATGATCTGGTAGTCCAGTTCCTTCTTCCTACAAATAGGATGCAGATTGTTCAATGTTTGTTGATGTGGTTTTTGTCTCATAAATACTTGTTACAGGGACTAAATTCTTAATTTCTGCCATCATGAAGTTCCCACTTCACATAATTTCTTTTATCAAGTAGAGCTTTCTCTTCAAACATTTTTCTTGTTTTGTTTTGTTTTTTCCTGTGTTTCACATTTAGTCTCTTTCCTCATTTGGTGATGTATGAATGCTTTGAGTAAATGACTATGAACTCTTTTTTAAAGTTCTCCATATAAAGTCAGGTATTTCTATCAATATTTTGCAGGTTGAAATTTTACTTCGCAGTGCATCAATTAACATGTAACTCACTAACTTTTCTTTTCAGCCCGAGTGGATGGCTCCAGAATTTCTTCGCGGAGAGCCCTCAAATGAGAAGTCTGATGTTTACAGTTTTGGAGTAATCCTCTGGGAACTTGTAACAATGGAACAACCTTGGAGTGGTCTTAGCCCCGCCCAGGTACGAGTCATGATTTGCATCTACTTTATTGTGCTTTCTCCTGCACATTAAATGTCAACTTCAAATCTTTATTTCCAATTTTTTTGCCTTTTGTAAACAAGTTGTTCTCTGTCTCAGGTAGTTGGAGCTGTTGCCTTCCAGAACAGAAGGCTTGCTATCCCAGCCAATACTCCGCCAATGTTGGCTTCGCTTATGGAATCCTGCTGGGCTGAGTAAGTCTACACGAGTCCTCCCTTTTCTGCCATGACATATTTTAAGGATGACCTGATGAGAAGAAATGGCTCTAGGACCCTCTAGATGCACATGTTGATCCAAGAGGTCATTTTTTTCTGCATGCAGTGTGAACAGTATAACATTGAAGAATAATGTGGCTAAAGCTCACTTTACTTGCAGTAAATCTATGTGCTGTCTATTCTCATCCCAAGTTCTATAGAGAATCAAATATATACCATTGTTAGCATTAGAATTTGTTCAAATGCACTTAGCTGAGGTTGGTGAGACCATACTGGCGAAGCCCTGGATAATGCTCTGCAGTGTCTTTCTTTGTACATGTTGCCATCTAGCATATTAGCTAAGAAGACAGCAGACATTAACTGGAATTCAACCACACCTTGTTCTTTACTGCTTTAATACCTGATTAGTGTGAGCTTGATATACAATGTCGGCCCATTCCCCCATAGCTTAAGCTTCGGGGCCTAGTGGTTGCCTAACAATTAATACTTTTATTCAACGAAATATTTGGATGTAGTGCTTTGAAAGAGCATTTCCATCATATTTTAAAACTTGCAGGCGGCAGCATCACTTAGATCTTTCCTTGCCTACTTTTTATCTACAAACAGACTGACTGTAGTCTTTATCTCTCTTGACAGGACTTGTATGTTTAGTTTCTCATTTTGTGTATTGTCTTTGGCAGTGATCCTGCTCAGCGCCCGTCTTTTGCTAGTATAGTTGAGTCCCTAAAGAGGTTGTTAAAGTCTCCTCTGCAGTTGGTACCCGTGGGTGGAAAATGAAGGGTGCTTCTGCCCATAGCTGAATCGAAGAGTTGATCGTTATACTTTCGGTAGTTAAATCCCTACAACTGACTGAGCTTCTTTGGTTCTTGGCAGTTATACAAGTGTTTCTTGTCTAACCCAATTAGAAAGCAGTTGTACCCCTCATATGTACTGAAGGGAAATAAATATTAGTTCCTTCTGTATTTATGTGAGTTTCTAGTGTGGCCAGCGTTTTCATGATAAGCTATTTAGATCCCCTTCAAATCTGTCTGATTCTTAAGGGAAGAACTCGCATCAGTATCTCAATTTCAATTCAAAGAAGAATTCGGTTCGGTTCGTTTTGATTGAGGAGCTGGAATTAACTTTGATTTGTATTTTGTTTTGTAACTGATAAGTCTGATATGCATCTGGGCTTCCACAAGATTTGTTACTAAATCATGTTCTTATATTACAATGGCAGAATAATGGAGGGAACTCCTACCAAAAAATTTAAGCACTTATACAAGATTTGTTACGAAAACATGTTCTTATATTACAATGGCAAAATCATGTAGGCAAACCCCTACCCAAAGTTTTAAGTGCAAATATGCTCGAATTGGATGATGCTGTTTAACCCCTAGTCAGTTGTTACTCATTCCAAAGTTCAATCAAATTTCATGCCAAAAGGACAGAATTCCAAGTCGAATTGATTTCCTTTATTCTTTCTTTAGAACGATCCTAATTGCATTCAAATATTCATTCACTAAAATAACATTAGACAGATTGTCGATTGAATCGATGAGATAAGCATCCTTATAATCACCAAGGAGGTGTTAGTTGGATTCGTCTAGATTTTTGATGTGCTTTCACGTGGTCCTCATTCAAGTCCCTGTAGTACCCATATACGTGAGTTTTTCCCCTCCTCTTCCTGACTTTAGCAACAACAAAAAAACACCTCTATAATCGTTTTTCAAGAAATCAAGCAACTATATAAACCCTAAACACGAAACTTGGGGAAATGAAACTACAATATTTCTATCCGTGATTATATGATGCAACAACGAGATTAGCGAAACTCAATAACCAAGGCAAGCATGTCCAATGTTCCACGATTATATTATCGGCAACACACCCATCATTTGTACTTGTGCATCATGGAGAGACATAAGAAGTGTGAGACCCGGAGCCAACGACCCAAATGCTTAGAAAACTCATGAACACAAATAGAAGAAAAATGTAAGATTTAGAGCGTTTTCTTGCAAGTATCTCCGTAGCAATTGATGGCAAGCAAAGATGGCATCAAGTTGCCAAACGTGAATAGTAATAGTAGATCTGTTGATGCATAGATAAAGTCATCTAAAATAAACACATTAGATAGCTGGTGGCGATCTAATCATCTTCAACTCAAACATGAAAGTTGTTTATAAGAAGGTGCATTGTCCGATGAAGGATCAAACAAATAAAGTGAAGAGAACAAATAAGAAACAAAGTACAGAATGAGAATTTTAAAAAGAAATTACTTGAATAATTCAAGTAGTTAAGAACATTTACTTATTTTACACCCCTGAGGCCTATGAAAATAATAATCATAGCTCATAGGTCCCTCCAAACACCAACAAGAAGGCGGCTTCGTTAAATATCCAAATCCAAAAGCCAGGTTCCAGTCAACATAGTCGACCCTTGCCTCCTTCCTCCCCAATTCACAATCTAATCCCAATCTCACAATTCACAAACAAAATTCCCAATCCAACATACAGACATCCAAAACAATCTAGTCCAGTCCAATCCAATTCAATCCCAAAATGATGTCGCAGATGGTTAAAGACTTGTTTCTCCAAGCAGGCCTCATCCTCGTCGTCGTCGTCGCCTTTCTCACCATCCACAACATCCCCCAGAAGCTCCTCGCCAATCTCCGCTTCCGCTTCCGCAACAAACCCAAAGCGCAAGCCAAGCGCCACTTCGTCCTCGGCGCCCAGCTCCTCGCCCAAGCCCGATCCGCCGCCTCTCCCTCCTCCGCTTCCTCACTCTCCAAGCAAGCCCTCGACGAAGCCGAAAAGGCCATCTCCCTCGACCCCAAGGACGCCGCCGCCCACATCCTCAAAGCCCTAGCCCTCGATTCTCAGGGCTACAAGACCTCCGCCCTCGACGCCATCGACGTCGCTCTCTCCCCTTTCGCCGCCAAGAGCCTCACCGAGGAGGAGCGAGGCGATGCGCTCGTCAAGAGGGCGGAGATCAGGTTGTCGATGAACCGACGCGGCCAGGTTGACTCGGTGATCGCCGATTTGATTCGGGCTGTGGAGCTGAGCCCGGAGAATGTGAAGGCGTTTTGTACGCTCGGAGAGTGCTACGAGGGGAAGAAGATGACGGAAGAGGCCAGGAAGGCCTACGAGGCGGCGCTGAAGGTCCAGCCCAGACTGAAAGTCGCGAGGGATGCTCTCGACCGTCTCGGTTCGAGTTAGACGAGTTGACTCGGCTCGGTTCGACTCGACTCGGTTCTATTTATATTTTTGTTTTAAATTTGTGTTTATTTTTCAATTAGAATGATCAGAGGCTTTTGTGACTAATGCAACGGTATTAATTATGAGTCTCTGGTTTTCTCTGTCTTGTCTTTTTGTTAGTCGTAACATGGAGGAAGAAAAACGAAATTCCAGTAATGTCAAAAAAGAAGAAAACCAATTAATTCAAGTGATTGAAAAATGGAAATTCTTGCAATGCTTATCAGAATTTTTCTTATTTATGTATTATTTCATTTTATAGAAAATGTTTTAAAAAAAGTCCCTTGGGACAGACATCCGGCATAAAAAAATCGACGAGCATGAAAAATGCATCTCGGCAACTTTATTAGGGGTGGACATCTAAACTGGTGAATCGAATCGAGTGGGAAACTCAAGAACATGATAACCTAAATCAACCCTGTGAATAAAAACACACATATAAAAAAAAAAATCACATATTCATTATCCAATCAACTCAGGTTAATAGATTTTCTGAATTACATTTCAACTTCAGTTTTGCTAATAGAATCCCTGAGATTTCACACTATCCTACCAATAACTAACTCATAATTACCATTTATGTGAAAACCTCATTTCCCCTAACATAAGTCCTATTTAGAGACCCCTCTGGTTTTGTCATGCCCACACATATTTGATAATGGCTAATTTATTCAGCAAATCAAGATGAACTTTAGTGTTAATTTAGAGTAATGATCCTTAAATTTATATCCATAAATTATATTTTATTACCTCAAAATAAAAATAAATGAAAAAAAATTGATTAAATTACCCCACAACTTTTTCTTACACCGATTGGAAGACCGACCAATCCCCTACTTTGTAGGTCCCATAAATATCATATCTCTCTAAATTCCTCATCTACCCCTAAACTTAACAAAACAATTCAAATGAATTTAGAGAAAGACTAATCTACGAGACGTGGTTGAGTTGAAAAATTACGTAAATTAAAAAATGAGTTGAAAGACTAAAATGTAACTCGTGGATAAGTTTAGAGACTATTGGTCCAAATGAACATGCACATAAAACACTATAATCTTCTAATATAGTAAAGTTGTTGGCGGTCATTAAATTTGCACCCAATCTACATACAACACCAAATCTCCCACATTTGGAGCCGAGTGTTCATTCCCCTTTCCTGTAATACCTGCTTGTATGGAAAAAGAAAAAGAAAAAGAAAAAACCAAATCTCCTGAATTAAATTCTCATTCAAAATGGAATCTCCTAGAATTTATTAGGTTGCCCTTTGCTACTCTATATATATGATAGGCTTGTCTGTTAAGAAAACCAACAAAAGCATCATCTTCTTCCTAGTTTGCAATTTTCATTTCATTTTTTGTTTGTCTCAGAGAGAGTCATGTCTAGAAAGAAGGTGAAACTGACTTATATCAGTAATGACTCAGCTAGAAAAGCAACATTCAAGAAAAGGAAGAAGGGTCTGATGAAGAAGGTGAGCGAACTCAGCACCCTTTGTGATGTTGAGGCATGTGCTATTATTTATAGCCCATATGATACTCAACCTGAGATTTGGCCATCCCCTCTGGGAGTGCAACGCGTTCTTGCAAAATTCAAGACCATGCCGGAGATGGAGCAGAGCAAAAAGATGGTGAATCAAGAGAGTTTTTTGCGGCAAAGGATTGAGAAAGCCAAGGAGCAGCTCAAGAAACAAAGGAAGGACAACAGGGAGAAGGAGATGACACGAGTGATGTTCCAGAGTCTCACTGGGAAGCCCCTCCAGGGTTTGAGCATGATCGATCTCAACGACCTCGGGTGGCTCATCGACCAGAACCTCAAGGAGATTTACAACAAGATTAAGAATCTGAATGAGGAGGCTGAGAAGAAACAAGTCCAACTGGAACCAACAGGATTGCCAGTGCATGCAGCAGCAGCAGATCAAGGAATAATGGAGAGGCAACCATGGTTCACAGACATGATGAACCCTCAAGAACAGCACATGGGGCTTGGTGCTGGGGAAGAGATGATGCTGCCATTTGGAGATCAAAACCACATTAATGCCATTTGGTCTAATAATGCCTTTTTCCCTTGAAATATTTTACTATTTAGCGTTTGTTTTCTAGGCTAAGTGATTTCTTTGATAATTTTAGCCTCTGCTTCAAACGAAGGCTGTGTTCTCATTTAGTTTCTTGATGAATTTTATGTACTAAAAGTAAGCTACAATATATATGTAGTGGTTGGTTGGTGTGTTAATAATCTTGTCACTGTTTAATTCCAATATATATTGAAGTATTTACTTGATTTATTGTAATTGCATATAATTGTGGATCTTGTTTTGCTCTACAAGTAGTCTAACTTTGTATATACCTCTAGCTTAGATTACCTCGAAAGCTGTCTATCTATCCATGTATCTCTGTTTTCTTGGATAAGAATTACAGAAGATTAACATTATTCTTTGTTTGGATTTCTGATTAGTACTAGTGATCTTGTTGTTATGTAACGGGCTCTGTGGGAGCCCACTACTGAATCCAAGCATGTACAATTTGTCTTCACTTCATCCACCCAGGTCCAATATCTTGGCCCAATAGACCTCTATACAAGGGACTTTAACTGAAAAGGCCTCAATGCAATTAGTAGCGAACTTGACTCTAAAACCAATTCTTATGTAACGAGCATTGTAAGAGCCCATTACTAAATCCTAGTATCCACCGATATTGTTCCCACCTAAACCATTAAGGTCCATACATATTGGGTGGGGTTAGAACAAATGAACCTCTAGGTGTGACGTTTTAATTCAAAAGCCCTTGATAACTTGTACATAAAACACCATAATCTTATAATATTGTAAAATTATTGGTAGTCATTAAACTTGCACCCAATCTATAAATATAAACTTGAGGACAAGGGTTTTTCCCCAATCTCAGTTTTTCAAATGTCAACCTTGAGGACAAGGTTTTTGTCGATGAGGGAAGGAATGTCACGTGCTTAGTGGAATTGCTTAAAGTAGTGGCTACGTGTCTTTAATTGTTGAATACTTATAGAGTTGCATGTCTTTTAGACTTTAGTTGAGTAATTGTAGGAGTCTAGTTAGTCACTCTCATAGTGGAGAGATGTCGTGAGAAAGTATTTCCTATTTTTATGCTTTCAGTTAGAGTCTGGTCTATGTATAAATTCCAATGGCTTTTCATTAATGGGATAGCAGATAATATTCCTACTATTAGCTTATCTAACGTGGAGGTTTTGGGTTCCCTCGAAGCAACCCTTTTCATCTAATTCTTATCCCAACTGAGCTATCTATATATTGTTGCAACCATAGGAGGCCGTAAGAAGAAGACTACAAACCAACTCCCTGTATCTAATCGCCTAATCACACGAGGCATGTGTCCCGAGCACATAACAGGTGGCTCATTGACCAGAACATGAAGGAGATTCACTCCTAGATTAAGAGTCTGAATGAGGAGGCTAAGAAGACACAAGTCCAAGTATAACCAACAGGATTGAGTGCCTGTAACAACAGATCATGAAATAGGGAGGCAGGCATTTTAGACGAACAATATGAAGACTATGCAGAGGCAACCATGTTTCATGGGCATGATGAACCTACAAGATCATCATATAGGGCTTGGTGGTGGGGATGAGATGATTCTGCCATTTGGGGATCAAAATGACATTAATGCTATTTGGTATAATAATGTCTTTTTCTCTTGATAATGCTATTTGGTATAATAATGTCTTTGATAATTTAGCCTCAAACCACATGGTTGAGTTTTTTTTTTTGGCCAAACCACTCTGTTTTTTTGGTCAACCCACTATGATATTGGAATATTTACTTGATTTCTTATTTTTTATTTATTGTAATTGAGTATAATTTATAAATATAAAGGCATACGCCTCAAATGATGAAAACATTGAACAATCTGAAAAATATTTTGGATTAACTAAAATGCAAAGAAACCACAGTTTAATATCAAGAGGATAAAGGATAAGAAACTTTGATTAAGAAAAAGGATAAGAAACTTTGATTAAGAAAAAGGATAAGAAACTTATACCAACGGGGTGTTAGTTGCATTGACCCAGGTCTTATGAATTTTTTAGGGGAGGTGCAATATTTAAAAGGCCAGAAGGGGAAAAAAAAAAATGAAACAACCACATAAGGGTCTTAAGTCTATTACTAATTGATTATAATCTATATAGTATATCAATTAATATATAAAAATTCATGTCAATTACATAATTAATCGATCAAATTCATACCAAATCATCAATTAATCTAACGAAAATCAATACAAAATAATCTAATAAAAATGCATATCAAATTATCAATTAAACAAACAAATCATAATTAATCTACTCGAGTTTGCTATTGATCATGCGAGAATACACAGAGAGCCAAATCATAAAATTAAAAAAAAATTAAAACATAACATATTATAAATATAAAAAACCAAACAAGACCAAATAAAAAAGAAAGAATCGGTTGTTGAAGAATAAAAAAAAAATCAGAACCAGACCTTAAGGTTAAGGCTTGCTGGGAGGGATGAGAGGTATCAAGTTATCGATATCAAAGCGGGTTGGGCTTTCCTTCTTCAACGCAAAGTCGTGCTATGGCTTTTGAACACAGCGCAAGCTTTGGATTGGACGCTGAGGTGAAGCTTCTTCTTCGTATTAGGTTTCCTTTGCCAATGCGTCTTTTTTTTTTTTTTATTAAAATTTTTTTTTACCTGATCCAAAAAGACGTTGTTTTGTCTATAATTCTTTAAAAATATATATATATATAAACCCGCAGCGTGGGCTGCGCACCAAAGCAAAGAAGTTAGCCTCTTTGATGCATTTTTATAAACAGTTAGTAGGCACCTGCAGAGGGGCAACTTTTGGTGCCAACAAAGCTTTTTCCGGTCAGGAGAGGTGCAATTGCACCTCCTTGCGCCTCTATAGGTTAGACAATGTGTGTGAGTTTTCCTCCTCCTAATTCCTAAATTTGGCCAAAAAAAAGGATAAGAAATTTATCATTTTTTTTAATCAAATAAGAAACTTATGACAAAACACACCTTTACCCATTTTATTATAATATATATATATTATCTCGTTTAACAATTAAATCTAAAACAGAAAACAAATTATCTTCCATTTGTTCGAGAATTTCCTTAACTCAAACTTCATGAATATTAAATAGATTAAAATAATAGAAATGTCTACACCCAATATTAACTAGCCTCTTCGTACGCACTTCCACATAGGGCTCATCAATGGGCCAGGCCGGATCGGGCTTTAAAGAGGAGAGAGAAAATATCAGGCCGAGCCGGATTTTTTTAGAAAATTCAAAACTTAAGCCCGACCCATGAGTCAGGCTTGAGAAAGCCCATCAGGCCGGGTCGGGCCTAAACGGGCCCTACTTCATTATTTTTGAGGTTATTACATAATTAGATTGTAATACGTTTTAAGAAATAATTTTAAAAAATAATAAGTATAAAAAAATATTTTTTTTTAAAGGATGGTATGAATAAATATGCAAATATTTGTGATGTGTTCAAGAAAAGCATGATTATATTTGGTGGTACGATTATGTTTCATGATATGATTATATTTGGTGATGTGATATGTTGTTCATCTTATATATATATATATATATAATTGTTGAATTAATAATTGACACAAATTAATGTGCTAAACATTCAATTATAAACTAGGAATTAGTAAAGAAAAGTAAATGAAATGAAACAAATTATATATGTGATTTAAGTGATATAATCCTAAACTTAAACTCCCATTTATACATAATTATATATATATGGGCTGGATCGGGCCGGGTCTATGGGCTGGATCGGGCTTCAGACACCCAAGCCCAAGCCTAACCCGGCCCAAGAAGGGTCGGGCCATCTCAAAGCCCATAACGGGACGGGCCGGACTTTTTTTCGATGGGCCGCTAAGCCCGCGTGATGTGCGAGAGGCTTTTATTGTTATTTTCATTTTTTTATAATATAAATTTTTTAAATTTATTTTAGAATTAAAAAAGATAATGGATAGTTGTGTTCCATAAACATATGATCCATTATCTGAATTTTCTTTTAATTTAATTTAATTTTTAAAATACTAGCCCCTTGATACATGCTCACGCATGTGCCAATTATTTTTTTTATTATTTTTTTTATTTTTAGAATTAATAAAAGATAACAGGGTAGTTATGTTCCATAAAAGTAGGACCTAATATCTTATTTTGTTTTTAATTTTAATTTTTTTAATATTAAAAAATGTGAATTTACCATATTATCCTCATTTAATTAATAATTTCAATTCTTAATGTTTGAATTAACAAATGGCATTTTCTGGTATTTTGAATGTTTCACCATTCTCTGCCTTTTGCTTTATATATATAGATGAAGTGTGTGAATCATATTATTCTCATTTAATTAATAATTTCAATTCTTAATGTTTGCATTAACCAAGGACTGAATTTGCATTAACCAATATGCAGACCCAAACGACTGAATTTGGATTTAGGGACTGAATTCCAAATCTACACCCCAAATCATCCCTTATCCAAACATGCCCAAAATTAATCAATTCAATAGCAGATGCATCTGTACATTGATAAGTTCATTTGTCTTTGAAAAAGGTATGTAATGGGTCGAATCGGAGGTATGTATGCCATATTCATCCCCATTCCCGTTTAGCTTTTTGCCTTATTCCCATTGTGATAAAATACCAAATCTCCCGCATTTGGAGTGGAATGTTCATTCCTCCCTCCCGTAATATCCGTTTGTATTTAAAAAGAAAAATGAAAAACATATCCCCGCATTTAATTCTCATTCAAAACGTAATCTCCAAGAATTCATCAGGTTGCCTTATTGCTACTCTATATATATCATAGGCTCTCTTCTTAAGAAAACTCACAAATGCATCATCTTCTTACTAGTTTGCATTTTTCATTTCATTTTCTCTCAGAGCCATGTCTAGAAAGAAGGTGAAACTAACCTACATCAGTAATTACTCGACTAGAGAAACAACATTCAAGAAAATGAAGTAGGATTTAATGAAGAAAGTGAGTGAACTCAACAACCTTTTTGATGTTCCAGCATGTGCCATAATCTATAGCCTATATGATACCCAACATGAAATTTGGCCATCCTCTCTCCAAGTGCAATGCGATCTTAAAAAATTTAAGACCATGCCGGAGATGGAACAAAGCAGAAAGATGGTGAACCAAGAAAGTTTTCTGAGGCAGAGAATTGAGAAAGCCAATGAACAATTGAAGAACCAAAGGAAGGAGATGACGAGGGTGCTATTCCATAGTCTGACTGGTAAGTCCCTCCACAATTTGAACATGGTTTCTTTGAATGATTTGGGTTGGCTGATTGACCAAAGCTTGAAGGAGATTCGCGTCAAAATTAAGATTCTGAATGAGGCGAAGGAGAACAAACAAGTCCAAGTAGAACCAACAGGACTGCTAGTGCCTGCAACAACAGATCATTGAATGGAGAGGCAGGCTTTCGAAACTAACAGTATAGAGACAATGCTGAGGCATCCATGGTTCATGGGCATGAAGAACTCACAAGATCAGCATATGGGGGCGGGGGTTGGTGGTGGAGATGAGATGATTATGCCATTTTGGGGTCAAAATCACATTAATGTTATTTGGTCTAATAATGCCTTTTTCCCTTGAACTATTTAGTATTTGTTTCTTGACAGTCTCTCTGTACTGGCCAAAAGTGTAAAATGATTTTTTTGATAATTTTGAATTCATAATTCAGGCCGAAAAGTCGTCAGTCACAAAGACCAATATAAATACAAATAATTATATAAGGTTAATATAAATATGGAAGCACAGTAACCACAAGAGGTTAATTCAAATATAAAGGAGTTCACCAGCAACAACAAGCGCACAATATATACCTTAAATGGCGAAACATTGAAAAACCTAAAAAATAAATTTGATTGATTAAAATTTTAAAAGGTCTGATTGAAAAATTGCATTGGCCTGTAGACCAATAGTCTAGGTTTGAACCCATGTGGTACCTACCTTCCAAACCTTGGCACCACTATTTAATATCATGAGCGTAAAAGGGTATGAAACTTAGTATTACATTAAAAGAAACCCACATTCTAAAGTTGGGTAGTTAACCTCCGAAGGAAGTTGAGCTCATGTTGTCAACACGCCCCTACGCGTGTGAAGAACTTTTATGCCTAAGACATGGGAATACGTATGGTTGTTGGGTCCAACACGTGAATATATGCTATAATACTATGAAGAATGTTGAGGTTCTATCCCAAAATTAATTACAAATCAAGAAAGTAGCTCAACTCCATATAATCTCATACTAGGTCCTTTAACAGTTCAAAGTTGGACAAAACACCCTCTCAACATCCTCACCCTTTCACCCATTTTCCCTTCTTTCTTTTTTTATATACTTTTTCATTTATGTTAATAAATCTAAAACAGAAAACACATAACAGATGACAAATTATCCTCCACTTCATTAGAGAATGTACTAAACTCAAATGTCATGAACTAGAATTTATTTTGTTTTTAAATAGATTAAAATTATTAAATAAATTAGAAACAAATGTAAAGGCCCGAATTAATTGTAGGGTCAACAAAGGAAATATGGGTTGAGGCCTCCTGCTTTGAGTCACAAAGAGAACAAAAATGTGGGAATTGACCTTGTCACGCGTCTTCTCCAAGAAACAGATTTCTGATTGTTTTATGTGTGTATATATTAAATTATGGGTTGACACCGTGCTCCTCAAGAACAATTTGCTTATTATTAATTTTATTTAAATCACCGCTTAATATTGATGTGCAAGGCTATTTAGTATTGTTAATTGATTTATTTTAATAGCAAGTTAGTTAGGGAATATTTATATGTACACAATTTGCAATCCCTAATCAAGGATGGACCAAGTGACTTTGACCAATGAAGCTTCTAATCTTTAATAAATAAAAAAAGAAGTCTTGGAAGCCAGAGCTTCAAGTATCTTCTTGTATAAAGGAGTGCCTCTGAGCTCATTGAAAAGCAGGCACTTCTCATTGCATTTCAGTTGAGAGAGAGAGAGAGAGAGAGAGAGAGAGAGAGAGAGAGAATGGCGTCAATGGTGTCAAAATCAAACAAAATGAACAAGCATATTTGTCTCTACGCCCTACTAGGACTGTTTGCAGGTGTTATTTTCAGCTCTTGCTTGCATGGGTCTCAAATGAATTTGGAGGAGCAACTTAATAGAGCCCCTCTTACAGAGAGTTATGGTGAGTTCAAAATCTATCTCATACCCTTTGTTGGCTGAAATACGTACCTTGACTGTATGAAGAAAACATTTGTTAATGTAAACCAACAGAAGAAACAGAAATACATTAAGAGTTGATTATGCAAGAACCATTTCACCTTTTGATTTTAGATAAAAACATTATGTGCTCTTAACAAACACTCTAATCTGGCTGTGCAGTTCAATTACAAGGCACCGTGGCTAGAAGGATACAAGATGGCTCGATCACTCTGACAGTTAAATTCCTCCATTTCTTCATTGCAAGGTTTCTACAGTTCCGACATTTATCCCCGGTGCAGCCACCACCTTATTCTACATCGATGCTATTCTGGGTAGCAGTTACTCAATCAGTTTCTTCCACGTCCGACCTCTCGTTGTAATAAAGATAATAATTTTAGAAATTTTGGTCACTATTCTGTAATTACCTAACAATTTCAATCAAAATTTGCCAACACCACTGCCCCTTTTTTATCGCGTTACTCCAGTTTTTACCGTCAATGCAAAAGAAACACCATTCCATGCAGCCCATATTCATGAAATCACAAAACTCCATTTTCACTAGAACAAAAATTTAACGGGAAGCTTGCACTTGAACTGTTCGATTCTATGGTCAAATCTGTACCGACAACTTAAACATAACAGGGGAAAGACTAGAACATGTAACATGTATAGGACCACTGTATTGAACA
Source organism: Prunus persica (assembly GCF_000346465.2). NCBI lineage: Eukaryota > Viridiplantae > Streptophyta > Magnoliopsida > Rosales > Rosaceae > Prunus > Prunus persica. The sequence continues at coordinate 43,608,145 of NC_034009.1, read as the reverse complement.
AAGTATAGTGTTTTTGCTAACTGTAAAATAGGCGAAGAATTAAAGGTCAATGCAATTTATCACCATCCAGCCACTCAAGTGTAGGAACTAACTTGACCAAAAGCGACTTGAAGTTTTCACCAGAAATTGCATTTCCCACAATGGCTAATTGTGTCAAGCTCATGCTTTTAAATATCAGAACAGCTTCCCAATTATCTTTCACACTGGCACCCCCAGTCACAATTTCGTCACTGTTCCAACTAGTTTCTTCTGTATGGGAAAGAGGCGTAGAACATAGATACCTTGTCCTGTCAATAGTGTGTGAGCCTATCTCATTGTATGAGATATCCAACACTTCTAGTGACTTCAACAGTCTCAACGGCCCCAGAGCAGTTAAACTACCGAGCTTGTTGTTACTCAGATTTAAGCAAGATAGAAGCTGCATGGCCTCCAATCCTGTCCAAAGGCCCAAGTATAAGACATTCCTCTCAACAGAAAACAATCGAATACATCTTATTGGCTACTAAGATGCATAACGTACAGACAAAGCCTCAGATAACCATGCAAGATGCACCACAAAGGCGTACAAGATGCACAACATGAGCAAAAGAAGTATACCTTCAATTGAATGAAGTTCATTGTGGCTGAGGTCTAGCATTTGGACCCACAGTAATTTCTCAATCGAACCCATTCGTGATAAGGATAAGTTGCTTAGTCGTAGACATATATCATTACCAATGCTTGAAGAAGCCAAGTTTTTATAGCTAAAGCAGTGGTTTAACAGAGACTCCCTATTGGAAGTTACCTGCAACATATAACAAACTATGAAACTTCAAAATGCAAAAACTAAAGTAAATGGAAGTTCTAATAAGTTCTTACTTAACACAAAAATAGTTGTCTACCAAAATTCAAATGAGGTTTCTCTAAACAAATACCAACATTACATTGGACCAGTTCTCCCAAAAGACCACTTGAAACAGTCAGAAACATAATCTTACAAATATATTAAATATTTTTCACTTCAGAAATCAAAATGTCGGATATAAGTGTAGCATGTATTCTATAAGCCAGCAATGATGGGAATCCAGACGCACACATGCAGCATCACCATATAAAGTACATATATATAAACACAAAACATATATATACACTTTTCCATTGCGGAAATTAGATTATTTAATTGCAAAATTATGAGTCAGTGTAATCCAACAAATAGTTCAGGACCTTCAGCGACTGACACAATCACAGAATGTGAATATAAATCCAGATGCACACGTAGCAGCATTATGAACAAATAAGAATGGACCATGACTTACTACATGAGGAGAAGTGATAATTACCTTCTGCAGCAAAACTAAGCTGTGCTCATCTTTGTAATACTGAGAATGTAACGGGTCCAACTTTATTAAGTCAGTATAGAGTTCAAGAACTTCTTCAGAATGGGCCATTTTGCTTGTACGTGGAGACAATATAACATCATGCGCTGTTAATAATCTTGCTAGTGTAAGCTTTCCAATTTTACTGAAAAAAAAAAAAAGAAAAAAAAAAGAAAAAGTGTTTTACTTATAGAGATAAGAAATAATAACAAAATGGGAACTTCAGACATTAAAGCTGCACGTGAAATGTAACCAGCCAACCAGTTAAGCTCTGACAATTCTCGGAAGAGAGCTATTTCATTAGCAATAGTCTCTGCACGCCAATTTGACGCTGTCGGCTCATGATCATTAATAATTAATTGATCAATAGGAACTACTTCATCTGGCTCCTGAGATTGTGGTTGGTACATATGAAAGTTTTCATCTCTCCACAAAATTCTGTGCCCACCCTTCTTTGTAGCTGGTTCAGTTTCAATAGGGCGTAAACACACTTTGAAAGCAAGCTGTGTAGGATGGCTATAGTGAATGCCACTAGCAGAGATGATGCCCTGAGACTGCCCAACACTAATTTTCAGCTGATAAGCTTCTGAAGAATGGGGCTTTACATCTGGAAATTTAATATGCGTAACCCAAACTTGGGACAGCTGGGAGTTATTTTGTAAAAGTGGTTTCCAATTAAGATCTTTTGTGCAAAATGAAGATTCAATGGTTATAGTGGATGAATTTACACCTTCAACAGCTTGATTGAAATAAAGAATCAGTGGAATTGTTCCTGAATCAGAATGGAAACTATCAAACGGAGAAAAAGAAGAGTCATCTGAGCGCCTATTTCTCGACAAAATGACGTCAGATTCATGGGCAGGCCAAGAAGCAACAAGAAGAGGAGCATCTGTTTTCACCGTTTGATCAAGAAGCCAAAGATAATAAAACCAACCACTTTGATCATCTGGATCCGTAAAAATAGCATCGTGTACGTGCTCATACTCATCATTCAGAACCTTCTCTTTTGGGAAAAACCCTTGGGATTTTTTCTTCATCAAATTACACAGGAGTACACTGCAATTTGATCAATAAATTCAATGAATAATAAACATGCTTCATGAGGTAAAACATACAATCAGAAATTGATCTTTTTTCTGGATGTTGTAACTGTTTAGCAACCTAACCAGTGAGTACATAAAAGTGCAAGCCAAGAAAAATGGCAAGGAAGCCTAAGGAAAATATAAATCAATTTTATCTTTTTATTATATCTGTTTGATGCAATTACACAATTCTATTTTCCAATTTGATTTTGCCTGGAGATTACTAGTGCAAGTAGTATAACCAACACACTAGGAACCAAGTCAATACAATACAATATAGCAGTAGGGCCATATTCAGTTCAACATTTGAAGAAACTACATTCATTTGGCTTGTAAGTAAGCAGAGGAAGGAAAGTAGTTTTTATTTACAAATGTAGAATAAAGAAAGCAATTTGTTACAAAATATGTCAAATTGCACTCAGAACTGCCAAAATTTTATTTTTCTTATCTATACATTCACTCCAAGTTCTTGGAAATAACCAAAGAGGGAGAAGCAATACATTGTTCTAAACATGGGTGAGAGATGTTACTAAAAGGCTGAATTTTCTTTTAAACTTAAATAAATTTGAATAGAAAGTTAGCTGTAAGAAAGAGATAGTTCACAAAAATTTGATTATTTGTTTGAATTTTCAGTCCACGGTCTAATAAAATGATTCCCTTCCACATTTTCTTTTCTTTAACCAATTACAGTGTTTACTCTGCTCCAACGGGGCTCAAGAACTGGTAATTTAACATCTGCATGTGTGGTTTGGGACAATGCAACATGCATGTATGTTAATATACACTAACTACAAAAAACAAGTAGCATCCAAAACTAACCAAAAAGGAATGAGAGTTAAATGTTTGCACATGAATCTACTGATATAATTGGCTGCGGTATATAAAAAATAAATAAAACACATGTTTCACGACAGCATATTCAATCATACATTCCAATCCAATTAAACCCATAATTGATAAATGAGTACCAGAATGCTCATGACTAAAATCAAATACCGCCATACCTCCGATTATGCCATGCCGAATAATTGCTGAAATTGTGTTCTATCATTTCCCTAGTGTAATCCAATTCTTCCTCCTCTGATCTATTCAATAATGCAGCTACAAATCTGGAAAGTAAAAAAATTCATAAAACAAACAAACTAATGAGTAAATTGATATCATTCAACACAAATTTGAAACTGAGGGCTCCTCATTCCTCAAGCAGGAGTTGCAACTAAATCTTACCGGCGGTAATTCCAAGCATGAAAATTCCGGGGATCCGACTGCTGGAACCTTTTGAGAAGCTTCAATTCGCGGTCTAAAACCGAATGGCCCTTGCTCAGCACCCATTTTCGATGATGCCAAGCTCCGTAGGATTTGAAATTCTGTTTCAACGCGCTTTCTACCTACACAAACACAAACACAAAACTCAAACAATTTCAGCATTTCAACTAATTTGAATTTCATCTCAACAAACAAAAGCAAATTTGAATTCAAATACATACAAGTCCGAGTTCTTGGTCGAGAATGGACTTGAGCGAGTCAGGATCGGACTCGGACTGCGCGAGGTTGTGCTGGACGACGAGTTTCCTGTAGTTCCAAGCCGTGTAGGACTCGGGGTTCTGCTGGACGAGCTTGGCGCTCAATTGCTGAGCTTCGTCTGTGTAAATCTTGTTGTGGTGGTTGGAGAGCAACTGAGACTGGAGAGCGCGAAGCTCTTGGGCTTGGGCGGCGGAAGCAGCTTCATCCTCTGGCTTCGCGGCTTTGCGAGGTCGTCCGTGCATTTTGCTTTCGTCTTCGGCGGGATTTGGAGATCGCTTTCTGCGTTTGGAGAAGTTGTTCTCGCGATTTAAATCCTTCGATTATCCAATCAGAAATAAATTTCTTTACTTAAGCCTTGAGACTAGAGATATTTAGTCTAAACGGGAGCGGATCTGCCTCGTCTCTCCCTCTCGTTCTCTCTCTTCATGCCAACCACAGTGGCAGCGGCGATGAGCTTGCCAAACTCCAAACTTGAGGTGACTGACATCAAATTTCGAGGCCAATCTCTCCCTCTCTTTCTATCTCTTCTTGGCGGCCTCCGATGTGGCTGATGCAAAGTGAGAGACAGATAGGGAGAGAGGAGAGTAAGTCAAAACAGAGAGAGATAGGGGGTTTGGGTTGCACTGTGGGAGAGGGAGAGGGGCGGTGCAAAAAGAGAGAAGGAGAGGGAGATATGAGAGAGAAAAGGGACTTCACTTGCTGGGTTCGCATAGAATGAGGAGCAGAGGCAACTAATTTTTATTTTATTTTCCAATTTTAATGGTTACAGCTGTCGAGAGATCATTGGAAGGGGATTGCTTACTCTGGCATCCCCGTGCCAGGGAAGTTTTCGTTTTTGAAATGATGTATTAACAAGGTTATTAGACAGAGGGTTTCTAGCGCGCCATTTGAGTGTTTGTATGTATTTTTTTAAGGAAAATGCTAGGGAGACCAACTTTAGATACCAACTTGTGTACCAACTCTCTAATAGAGTGTGGGACTCATTGTATTGGTGGGCTCCACCTCTATTAGAGAGTTGGTACACAAGTTGGTATCTAAAGTTGGTCTCCCTAGCATGACCCTTTTTTTAACAAAATTTATTATTAATAGGGGTTCAAGATATTGTGGTCACCCGCTGTTAGATTAATCAAAAAAGTTTTTTAAAAGAAGTGCAAGAGTCCAAGAGATCGAGACTGTAGTTTTATATTAGTTTTAAATAATTAGATAGGAAATGACTCATTTATCCTAAAACAAATCGCTTAACAGTTTATTCTAAAAAAATTTCGACATTTTTACACTATGACTCTATGACCCGAGAATTATGAATCCGCCGCTGCTCTTCCCATCCTTGAAATTCCCTCACAATGCAAACTACCTCAGGACCCTTCAATTCATTCAATAAAATTATAAGATCACCGATTCAAGCCTTTTTTCTTCTTCTTTTTTTGGGTGCATGAATCCCAAAAACCCAATTGAAATACCATCAAAATTGAAACCCTTCCAATTATGAAACCCAAATTTGAGGGGAGATCAGGAAGAAGAGGATGTGGTAGTGGAAGAGAAGGGGGCCACAGGGTGGAGGTTGTGTGTGGCTTAGGTTTGGGGCTGGAACCAGCGAGGTATGGGGCTGTCGAGGTTGGGTACTTGGCTGGGGAACTTCGTGACTGCTGTTTGTTTTGCTTAAGGGTTAAAGTGTTTTTATTAGGGTTAAGTGGGTGAACACGTGTCAATAAATTATACAAGGTCAAGAAAGGACATGAAAAATAGGAACAGCGGATCCCCTCCCAAGACTAAAACACTGATTGCAAATTTCTCGCAAACATTATTTAAACATTTCTTTATTTTCTATGAGGTTTTAGATCACAAAATGGTCATATCAGCTTTTTTTCTTCTTTTCTTATAATTCTTCGATGTTACACTCTCATGGGATATTATTAATATATTTGTATTTAATATTACACTATCATTTGATGTAATTAATATATTTGTATTATAATATATGTATCATTCACTTATATTATAGCACTTCACAATATACCATGAGAAAAACTTATGTCTCACACCTTACAGTTTCTTGAAAGTCGCAATGAAATGGAGGAAATAAATCATCTTTCGTTCCTTCATCATTTAACTAAAATGAGTTTTAGGAATTTGAAAGAAGATTATTTGGCCTTCTTATTTCTTAATTACATTGAAGAGAATCGAACCTAAAACGGTTCTAATCCTATCCCTAACCCTACCCATTAGGCAACAAAGGCTTCTTTATCAAAAGAAAATAATTAGGTTGGCCTTCTTCGTTTTACTCATTTGGTTTTCAGAGACAGCTTTGTTCACACAGTAAGGAGGAAGAGAAATAAATATGAAGCTGACAGATGAAACCCCAAAAGAAAGAAAAGAACAATAATTAGCAATGTCCATAATTCACTGTTCCAAAAGAAATACTGGCCAACACATGCCTTCCATCCACAAGATTAATGGGGTATTCAGCGAACTGGTGGAAGTAAATCAAATCAGTTCAGTGAATACAAGCCGAGTAGTCTAAACTACAAAGGGGAGGGGGGGTTTCTCACACATACACTACCAAGGTGCCGTGAGGGTTTAAACCTAAGACCACTGTTCTGCAAGTCAAGGCTCTTTCTCACATCCTTGTTCAAAACAACTGCAGGCCTCAGTTTCTGTTAGATGATAATAAGTCCTACTCCTACCATATATTTCATTTTTCTTTTCTTTTATAGGAATACTCCTACCATATATGTTACACCTGCTTGGATTCATTTCCTGATTGGTTCAGACCAGCCATGACACTTGAAGCCTCCAAATAATGTATGTCGGAGTTGTTTGCAAGTGAAACCGCCTCCCCTGCTTTGGTCACCATATTTGCTTCCTCGGCCACGGAAGTTACATTTCCACATGAAATTGGATTTGCTCCCACATCAAGAGTCCTGTTGTCGTTGTGATTGAAAAGCTGTAGGTTGGAGTTGTCTGCAACTGAAACCACCTCCCCTGCTCCGGACACCATATTTGCTTCCTCGGCCACAGAAGTTATATTTCCACAAGAAATTGGATATGCTCCCACATCATGAGTCCCATTGTCGTCGCTGTGATTGAAAAGCTGTAGGCTGGAGTTGTTTGCAAGTGAAACCGCCTCCCCTACTTTGGATACCATATTCGCTTCCTCGGCCACGGAAGTTATATTTCCACATGAAATTGGATCCACATCAAGAGTCCCATTGTCTTCCCCGTGATTGAAAAGCTGTAGGTTGGAATTGTTTGCAAGTGAAATTGACTCCCCTGCTCCAGACACCATATTCTCTTCCTCGGCCACAGAAGTTAAATTTCCACATGAAATTGGATATGCTTCCACATCAAGAGTCCCATTGTCGTCGCCATGATTGAAAAGCTGTAGGTTGGAGTTATTTGCAAGTGAAACCACCTCCGCTGCTCCGGACACCATATTCACTTCCTTGGCCAAGGGAGTTATATTTCCATATGAAATTGGAAATGCTCCCTCATCAAGAGTCCCATAGTCGCCGTGATTGAAAAACGAAGCTGTTGACTCTCCCTTTTTTGCACTAAAAGTATTAACCTGGGGAACCGAACCAGGTTCCAAGGCAGACGTTTGATTCTCACTTGGGATAACATGGGACATCGAGTCATGAGTGTTTGGTGTAACTTCTGCATCCATTGGTTTAACAGATGGATTAGCTCCCCCTCCTGATATTTCACTACCACCCACATTTACTTCCATGTCACCTACATTTCGAACTTGAGTCTGGCCCACCATGTCTCCTGAGAGTTTCTTTTTGAAGTTTCTCTTCTTAAATCGACCTTTCTTTGGTTTGGGAACATTAGCAGTCTCTTCAGATTTAGTATTTGATTCTGCCCGCCTTTTTTTAGATGGAAGCACTGTTAACTGAGTGTTGCCAACTGGTTCCATAGATGACTCAGATTTACTTGACCGGATAGCTAACAGAGCAGTTCTAGCTACTTTTATCTCAGCTTCTTTTTTCGTTTTTGCCGCAGCTCCAACATAACGAATTCCCCCAATCTCTACAGTACATGAAAATAGTGGCACTCTACCTGGAGTTTCTTCCTTTTGGCACTGATATAAAGGAATAGCATAATTCATCTTCTGTGCATACTCTTGAAGCAGATTTTTGCACAGACCAGTTTCATGCTAGAACAAACAGCCAAATCAAAGTTAGCCATGATTAAACTGAGAAGCAATGTCAATGAGTCAGCAATAATAACAAATTTAGCTTTTCTCAGTAATTCAGTGAAGGATAAATCAACTTACAATAGGTTGAGAGATGGATTGATTGATATCACCAGACTTAGCTAACTCCACGAGAGCAACTTCAGCAGCTGACTGCTCTGCTAACTTACGATTGGAAAACCCAAGCAAAGAATCATATCTGACATTGTTAACTATTACTGTGGACTTAAAGGAAGGCTCATGAGAAGGACCTTCTTTTATAGTCTCATATACTGGTGTAGGTATTTCCACTTTTTGTGCATATTCTTGTAACTGGCTCTTGAATACATAGCAGTTTGAAACACCTTGTATAGGACAGGAAATATATGAAATAAGATACATAAACCCAAGCTTATTAAATCCATGAGAAAGATACATATATACCACATGAAACTAGATAGGTATGAGTCTTCTTTCCAGGGGAAAGAACATGATTCCATAGCCAGCTGACGTACTATTACTTTCCCACATGCATCTTATTCATTCTTTTTATAAACTATCTAGCAGAGAAGGATTTTGAAACACAAATGGTAACACCTTGATTCTTTTATGTGAGTGCGAAAATTCTGGAAACAGACATTTGCATATCCTTCCATTCCTTTGCACATCATACCCACATACAGGGAAATCAAACAATGGGGAAAGGGAATAAGAGAATAACAACAATAACCCACCCAGGGAAAGAAAAATCTAAAGCCAAATTAGTACATCCTTTTGCTTCCAACAACACGCACTCCTAAGGGAAAAGGTAAGAAATCAAAAGAAAGAAAAAACAGTGATACCAAGTAAGGTCGACTATTCACCAAACCAAAAGTCTAAAACCAATATTAACTATTGACTTCTCTTTGTGGTAGCCAATATTAACCACTGATACATTACCCGCACCAGTTTGGCACTCACAAGTAAAACGATAATCAGCTTAAATCACATTTCTGCCACATCCACACGAAACAACGACGGCGTCTTTTTTTCTAAAAAGAAAAACTTCAGATCAAATGAGAGAATCAAACTTTTGAATTTAACGACAGTTGATGAATCTATCAACTTATGACCTTGTGTCTTTGGCTTCTCCACATAATTCCTATAAACTATGGGACGATAAAAACCCCAAAGAAAAGAAAGAAACGAGAGAATTTATCCTGGCTGCATTATTTCTCACACAACCATGTATGGGCAAATAAGATCATTCAATTTTTCAATGCCCAAAAAAACCCATTTTATTGAAGGACCTCAGAAACAAATAAGTAATTACTAAATAGCTTATTCTCCAAGCAAAAGGGAAAAATGATTTTTTTATATTTTTATATTTTTTTATATTTTATATTTTTAACTTATTCTTGACGATCCAGTCTAATATTGAAGCTCCAAAAAAAAGGATTTCTTTTTTCCCAGGGAACGACATATACATAGCACCAAGACAAAAACAAAAACTTAGGAGAAACAAAAGGGATTAATATTGTGAATACCTTGAAAGCCTTCGTTTGTGGCCATAGCTCTGACAGTTTCTTGACAACAGTATGAAACCCAGCTCTTTGTTCGTGCTGGAAATCAAACAAACAAATAATCAGAAAATTATGAGTAGCTAGAAGTATAAGAAACTAAAATGTAGAAGCCATGACTCCAAACCCATAAAAGAAAATTTAATATAAAAAAAGGAGAAAAGTTAAAAATGAAAACTTTATTCGCATAATCACTAAAGCCCAACTCTTTGTTTTGTGGTGGAAATCATCACACGAAAGCACACAGAGTAGAAGCTAGGAATTTTGAATCAAAATAGTAACATAAATGTAGAAGCAAGAAAATATTGTAAATGAAAAACTTTTTCATTACAACAATAAAGTGTAAACTGGGTTTAGAACGGGGGAGCGAACAGTTCATGAAAATTAGGAAATAAAACCAGGAAGAGACATATATAGTGAAATTGATTGAATCTCAAATTTAAACCCTAGCAGAGAGCGAGAAAAGAAGGAGAGAGTATACCTGGAGGTTGTCTGTTTTGTCTTCTGGCCGGAGTACCTGGATTTGTCTGATAGGTAGAGAGAGAAGGTTAAAATTTTTGAAGGCTTTTTCTTTTCTTTTCAAAACTAGAAACCCATGAGAAATGGACTGGGACTTTTTCTGTTTCTGAAAAGAAAAGAAATATCGGGCCGGGACTAAAAAGTTTGGACAAAGTGGTTAGGATTCGATTCTCCCCTCCCCAATAATACTTGTAAAAGGAAGTGTTAACAATTTTCTCTCTAATCTTCTTATTTGGACTTTTTCTCTTCTTCTCATAATAAGTATCACTTTCCTTACACTAAAAACAATATCATTAATGCATCACACAAACTAGTTTTTGTCTTTCAAGTTTACCCTTATTAAATTTTTTTTTAATTTTTATAATAACAAGCTAATTTTTTTTAATAATTTTCTTACCACCATGTTAAAAATTAAATAAGAAAATAAAAACTGAAGTTTTTTTAAAATTTTAAATTTTCCAAAGAGAACGCGCATTTTGTTAAAAATAAAATAAAGATGATAACAATATCATGAAACAAACTTTATTTTTATTTTTTAAAAATATGACATTTTTCTTACTTTATTATTATTATTATTATTTTTTAACAATATGCTAAAGAAGTTATAATAAAATTTGAATAAATTGAAGGAAATATAAAGCTAATACATTTTAAAAGGGTAAACTTGAAAAACAAAAATTAAATTGTGTGATGCATTAATGATATTATTTTAAATGTAAGGAAAATAACACTTATCATAAAGAGAAGGGATAAAATCTTAACAAACAACATATATTTTGTTTGGTAAATAAACAAAAGACGTGGCAAAATCGTAATGATCTGATGACATGCATGACATGAATATGCACGATCTTAATAAGTCGTCTTGATAACAAATGACCCCACCCATTTAATGGAGAAATTATAAAATAGTACTGTATCACCACGTCAGCTGGTGATACTCCCACGCAAAATACGCCATGTGTCAATCTTTTTTAAATAAATTTGATTTTTTACAAGCTGTATTTAAAAATTTACATATAGAATAAAATTTTAGAAAGACAAAACAAAAGACAGCATAACCACACCCAATTCCCCCACTCCCCCTGCTTGCTGTCCCCTCTCTCTATCTCTATAAAAATCTGCAAGATCTCTTAAACCATGGGAGCAGAAAACAAAACCAATATCATATATTCTAAGTATGTAAGGAGTATCCATCACTTAAACCCAGTTCGATAAAAATCTAAATCTTCAACTTGGGTTTTCATTTTCAAGCATAGCTCAAGAAAAAAAAGTAAACTGTAAACTGGGTTGGTGTTTTTTGTCTTAATATGTATCAGGAAGTGAGTGATGGAGGAGGAGAAGGAGAATCTTAATCCCTTTGGTAATATTGTGGAGAAAAATCAGCCCAAAAAAAAGGCATTATGATTCTCTTTGCACGTCGATCCAATGAAATAGAGATATGGTTGTTGTTTATGGAATAGAGCGATGGACGGAGGAAGAAAATGACAGGGAGGGCGCATCAGTCAAGGGAGCCAGGGTCGGGGTGGGCGGTGGTTCTTCTGCCTTTTGGATATTCTTATTTTCTCAATTTTATTTTAAAGATAAAAACATATTTAAAGTCCAGCTGTTAAAAAAAATTAATTATTTAAAAATAATAATAATACGTGGCATATTTTGAATGGAAGTATCACCAGCTGACGTGGTGATACGGTACCATTGTATAATTTCTCCATTTAATGACCGGTTAAAAACATATAGTGTTTGTATTAATCTACAAAATTCATTATGGACTAGCTAAAAAATAAAGTTATTTTACTTTATTTATTCCTTATATAATGTTTTCATAATGAGCTTATGTTGTAAAATGCATTTTACTTTAAAAAAAATTATTATTTTCCAATAACGAATATAATGGCTCTAACATGCCAAACATGCACGGGTAATATACGACATATTTCACCTATTAAGAAATCTAATTATGATTAATATTGTGTACATATTTGGTATGTTAGAGTCATTAAATGCATTATTGAAAAATTAGCCCCTTGGCACATGCTCACGTATGTGTTAACTGGCTTTTACACGACTCATGGTTAGTTTTTTTTTTTGGTAATAATGGGAGACATGTCGTGCGTTTATTAAGCTTGTCAATACTCGTTATTTGACACGTCAATTCAATTATCCGTTTGATTTGTGACGTGGGACGATTAATGGGTTTGATGGGTGTGGTCTTTGGTCCACTATTGTTGTAATGATAATGGTCGCCTATGACTCAGCCTGATTTATCGGATGCCTTTAGACCAAAGGTTGACCTTGCTGGACTTCTTTGTTTAGCCATAGTAGGCCTTGTAAGGACATTAGAGTTGAGCATGAGCCAAACCTTGCATTACCGTGACAGAGGAAGCGTTCTCTACCAACTATACCAAATGTTACCATCCATTCCTAATCAATGCTTGATTAATAAGTGTGTGGACCTTCATTTCTCGTGAGTATTTAGCTCAACACGGCTTGCTAAGGTGCAACCCAGTTATTGTATTTTTCGTGCGTATTTAGCTCATATTATTAGATCATGGTTGATTTTGTCAAGTCTCTTATTTATTACCGAAAAAATAATGTTCTTTGTCAAACTTTTTTTTTTTTTTGTTGAAGTAGAATTTTCATTCCAGATAAAGCAATACAAGATTAAAAAAAATAGCCCAAAGTGAACTATTCTCAACACCAAAATCAACAGGAAAGGCAGGTCCCAAGCACACCCATCCTAAGAAAATGACAGCTGAAAAGCATCGTCATAGGAAGGAGATGGCTACCTGTACCAAATCATGAGGGACTTAAAAAAGAAACAAACCAGTGTTGTAATAAGTATGGGTATTTTGTCCAAAAAAAAAAAAAGTATGGGTATGGCCTTATTAAAACCTGTCATAAAAAAACCCTAAAATTGAAGAAAAATTCGGTCAAGGACACAACCACAGGGTAAATATTCTGGTCCAAAATTTCACCCGGCCCGATATATCTTTTCTTTTTTCTTGACAAAAAGAAAAAGTCCCAGCCCATTTTAGGTTAACCCCATCATGGGTTCCTCTTGCTGGTTTTGAAAAGAAAAGAAAAAGCTCTTAAAAAAATATAACATCGTCTCTCCCTCTCTCTCTCTTGGACAAATTCAGGTATTCCGTTCACAAAGACAACACAGACAACCTCAGGTACTCTCTCTCCTTCTTCTCATTCTCTCTGCTAGGGTTTAAATGTGAGACTCAATAAATTTCACTATATATGTCTCTTCCGGGTTTTATTTCCAAAATAATTATTTTTATTATCTAATTTTCATGAACTGTTGGCTCCCCCATTCTAAACCCAGTTTATACTTCATTATTGTAATGAAAAAGCTTTTTCATTTACAAATATTTATTGCTTCTAAATTTAGTTTTACTATTTTGATTCACAAGGCCTAACTTCTACTTTGTGCCATCTTGTGATGATTTCCATCACAAACCAAAGAGTTGGGCTTTAGTGATTACTTGAATTAGGTGTAGAAAGCTAATAGAGTGAGTGAATTAAGTTGCAAATTTTGAAGAACAGCAATTGGGACATCTACAATTCTAATGATGAAGGTTTTGGGGTTCTCAATTTTATGCGAATTGTTAAATTCTCTTTAAATATTACTCTAGGGTTGATGTTTTTTGTACTTGTTATCTCATGAGAATTTAGGGATTTTCTTAAGTAATTTGAGGTTGACAAGTCTTTTGCCTTAAAGATTTTATGACTTGAGGTTTAGCTTCAATTGAAGTTATTTTGACAAGAAAAAAAAGAGTGTCTATATTGATGAATGTTAATTTAATCAAATGGGTTTTTCTCAACTGTTATGTTCAGGTTAAATGGACGAATCTGAGAAAAGAAAGGAACGACTAAGGGCAATGCGCACAGAAGCTGAAGAAGCTGAAGCTTCTCATAGTGTCACAACTTCAGCTGTCCCTGGTTACCTTTCCAATCCGTTGGCTGAAGATAGTGCAGCTTTACCAGTGCACAAGGAACCTTGTGCTCCTTCTAGGTTTGACTTTTACACGGACCCTATGGCAGCCTTCTCTTCTGACACTAAAAGGGTTAAAGTTGGCAACCAGATTGCGCCAAGTAATTTCGGACGTCCAAATACGGGTGGTTCTCCTATGGCAAGGCTTTCGTCACCTCTTTCAGGTAGTGTGTAATTATCTTCAAAAAAAAATTCTTTGCGCTGGATTTCCTATATGCATGGTTGGCCCATTTGATTTGATTTTCAAAATTCATAATCTCTAGTCATGTGGGGGTGTATGGAAAACTCCTATTCTTGAATCAGTGAATAAGATTTTGGTTTTAAAAGTGAAAATGAAATTGTTTCTAAACCACAAATTTTCTTCTTCAATAACTTTTGCCAGCGTATGGTATGAAGCTGGAAACTGTGGGTAACATTATGGTTCCTTGTGTCACTATCAAATTATTTTCTTCGTTGGTGTGTGCTGGAAAAGATTTGGCCCTTTTTGTTTTAATTTCATTTCACTGCAAGTGTCATATACTTATCCAAATAGAAGTGTAGTCTTGTAATATTTGATGCATGCTCGGATTGCTTTCTTCCAACCAAAATATTGAACACTTGAAGTTCATCTTAGTTATCTGCCTTTTAGTTTTTGCTTTCCTCTTGATTTTGGTTTTCTTAATTTAATTTAGGAGGACCAAGGAACCCTGAAATGACTGCTCCTCCATCCCATCAGTTTCAGAGCAATTATTCACTAGATAAGAGAATGTATCGAGTACAACAAGGTTTCTGTCAAAACTTTGGTCCTCAAAGAAACCCCATAGGAATAGCAAGACCATTCCCTATGCATCATGGAAATCCACCTGAAGTCTGGAATGGAGCTGAAGGTGCTGCCAATTATAGTTTTCCATCTGATCCTTCAAGAGAATGCAGGTTTCCTGGCCCTGGGTTTAGACCACCAGGAAGCCCCGGATTTAGACCACCAGGAAGCCCTGGACTTGGACCACAAGGAAGCTCTGGATTTGGACCACCAGGAAGCCCTGGATTTAGACCACCAGGAAGTCCTGGATTTAGACCACCAGGAAGCCCTGGATTTGGACCACAAGGAAGCTCTGGATTTGGACCACCAGGAAGCCCTGGATTTAGACCACCTGCAAGCCCGGGATTTAGACCGCTAGGAAGCCCTGGTTCCAATAGTGGGCAAGGCAGGGGGCACTGGCGTAGCAATAGTCCAAGCCCTCATTCAGTACATGGAGGCAATACTAGTCCTAGTTCAAGTTCAGGAAGAGGTGGGGGGCACTGGAGCACAAGTCCTGGATCGGGACGGAGAGGTGGAAGAGGGCTGGGCTCTCATGGTCGTTCTACAATGGAAAAACAATTGGGGCCAGAGCGGTATTACAATGATTCCATGGTTGAAGACCCATGGAAGTTTTTGAAACCCGTTATCTGGAAAGGTGTAGATACTCCCATGAAACGTTTCTACAGCCCTGGCTCTTCAAAACCCCCAATTGAAAATTCTAGTAGCACAAAAGATGCTATCATTTCAGAAGGCTCAAACAAGTCCACTTCACAGCCAAGCTTGGCGGAGTACTTGGCCGCCTCATTCAATGATGCTGTCAAGGACACACCAACTACATAACCATTGCTCCTGAGTTCCAGGAAGAGCCTCTCACTGTATTAATGTACCGGTCAAAAAGATCGCAAACCAGAACATAGAAGCAAGTGGTACAGAAGGTTCAAACAACTGCACTCTACAGCCAAGCTTGACAGAGCACTTGGTCGCTTCATTCAATGAAGCCATCAATGGTGCGCCAAGCAACAATTGCTCCTGATTTCCTGGAAGAAGTTCAAAATACTAATGCCCTTTAGAGAAAGATGGAAAACCATGGTGGTGCTAAGTAGGCACCAACTGGATCGATGGATTTCTAAAAGCACTGAGAGTTTGATGTGTTGGCACGTAATAATTTTCAAAAACAAAAAGAGAGATGTCAACTGGCTGCTGGTTTCTGGAATTTGTTTAAGACGGAATCATGGTATCAGTTTTCAAGTTAAGGTTGCAATTAGAGAAGTTCCATTTGCAGTTGAATTATTTTCACAGTTTTCTTTGTTCATGTTCACCGGAGAAAGATCTCCTTGTGCTACAATTTTGCGTGCGAGCAATGCCATTCCTTTCAAGAACGTATTGGAAAAACCTAATCGCCCTTTTGCAACTTACTGTCCCCAAAAGTTGATTTTGAAACTGGCTTTTAGCACTAAGAAGTCTGCCTTCTGCAGCTTGCAGTCCGAGAACCCGAGAACTGTGAAGATGTGTGCTTCATGTTTCTTTTTGTGAACCTAGTGAAATCTGCAAGTTTTAACTTCCTAGATTATGCAATTCATCCTTTTTGTATTGCTTTTCAAGTAAAATATACAATTTTTCATTACATCAATGTTCTTCTAGGATTATAGCAATTGAGCTCTGCTACACGTCAAATTTATTCATCATATTTTGTTCACCAAATGATGTCTCAATCTACATTTAATCAAGTATGGACTCACAAACACATCATTTGTTTGGTGAGTAAAGTTGAAGAATAATTTGGTGAGTCTAATATTATTGTTAGTAATATGCTTGCATGGTTTGAAATTAAAAACTCTTGGCTGTTTTGTGCGGATATTTGTAATTGTGGTCATTATAAAGGGAACCCTTATTCACTCTACAAAAGTCATCTTGCACTCCTTCCATACCATTTCACCATTTCAATAAATGAGTGTGAACCATGAGGATTGCATGATGATTTTTCTTTTGTTGTGTTAATAACAGCACCCCTAATCAAAACTCTGATGAAGAAAGGTAAACATTAAATCACCATATCATGTTTACCTTTCAATTTAGAAAAAAAAGAGAGAAAATTTGGATGATCATATGCGATTTAATCTCTAATCCTAACTTTACTAAACGAGAAATTAAAATCAAATAGCTTAACCCTTTTCTTTGATCAAGAAGATGACTATTCTCCTGCCTCCCTAACAAAACCTACATTTGTTTCAACCAGGAAAAAAAAAAGACCTACCTTTCTAAACCATGTCCTATCTACTAAAAATTTTCACATAAAAAACGAGTCCCTTCAAAATTTGATGGCACAACCTTGTGTAAGACCAATGCTAAAAATTTGCTCATTCTTTTGGTGACAGCAAATCTTATCCCCAAAGCTATGGATGAGCTGCCCAGCCAAGCTTGATGGATCATCAGTGAACGTGTCCACAAATACTCTGACCACTCTTCGTTCTTGCATATTAGCCTTCAGACTGAACCAAGTAAGAAATTTTACTCTAAAATCTTCATCTATGTTGCCCTCATGCTCTAGCCATTTGATTGCTCTCACAGAGTAGTCGTAATCACTTTCCTCTGCTCGCTTTGTACACCTGAAACCTGGTACTTTACGCATTCCGTTGGATTTACAAGGTGTCAATGGAGAAACTGCTTTGATCAAAGAAGCAGTTTCTGTTAGAGAAGGCAGTGAGTAGAGCCTTTTGCTCTGGTTCTTGTTGATGCCATTCGAGGATTGAAGCTTCGCAGTATGGTCTCCAGAAGCTAATTTGATGTCACTAGAATTGGTTGATTCTTCTTGGGAATGATTTTGAACAACTGCTACATTCTCTTCCCTTCTCTGATTCTCTAACATAACAGAGCTATCATACAATGCAGGTGTGACCCATTTAGCTTCCCAAACACCCAATACTCCTGCGTTGCTAAACAAAGAAACCTTGCAGAAATATTCAGCTGAGGGATGGAGATTGGTGAGACTAAATTTCTTCTCTGGCCTTAAAACAATGAAAGAGGGTTGGTCTGGATAATCCTTCACATCAGACTTACGATGCCACAGCCTGCAACCCAAGAAGTTGTTAAAAAGAAGATCCTCATATTCTAGCACGATGACAACAGAAGTAGGGGTTGAGTCTTCAAACTGGATGCGGCAAGCTGATACAACAGAATTATTAAGCAACATCAGTGAACAAATAATATTAAGCTGATACAAAAGAAATTCAGTTTGTTTGAAATCACCAAACAGGACTTTATTTATTCTCCTTCCAATTAACTAACTAACTAACTAGGGTGATGATACCAGCCACCAGTTTGCATTCCTACTGTAGTCAGAGACTCACATGTAACCCATATAAAATGAAATGTCTAGTGCTGTGTTCCATCAAGATGCTTCACATGCGAATGGGGATTTCAAATCATTGAAAACAAGAAAAAACAACTTACTTGCTCGCTCTTCCTTTTCCACATGGACAGGGCAAGGATCAGAAAACACTGAATCAAAAGATTCCACTGCAGAATTGCACAACTTCTGAACATCAGCACCACAAGAGAGCCTGTTAACAATTCCACGCGCCATCTTTGCACAGACCTGTTCCAGTGGGCCTACTTCATTCTTCAGCTTTTTAATAGCAGTTTCTAAAGTGTTCTGTAGTTTCTGGTATTTCTCCGTTCCTGAAAGAATTTTGTAAGACAGAGAAATTCGTAGACACAGTACATCCACTCTTCTAGCCTCCTTTGCAATCATTAATTGTTTTCTCCAGGTTCTGCACAAAATCAATCATCCAATTAGCCAACATTATTATTTGGTGCTAACAGCAACTCAAGTTCTAACAGCAACTCAAGTTCGGTTGGTCAGTTTGAGATTGCAACTGGTTGTACATCAGTCATTCTGATAGTTGATTCCCTGTAACTCTTTGAACAAACAGTATAAGTGATATCTTTTGCTTATTAGATTAGGTCACATAACCCAAATTGTCAACCTCATCTCAACCAATCAAAGGCCACATTAGTATCAATAGAAAATATTTCCAGGACATAAATTTTTCCTAGGAATGCATTCTTAGTAAAATGTTCTAATTCTTTTAGTTTTCAGTTTTGGGGATTGATACAAATTTTCTCGGAAGAGTTCGTAAAAAGAAAGAAATATTACCAATCAAAACATATATAAGTGGCTTAATAAAAACGCTGTTTTCTAAACATTATCATAACCTAACATCTTAGAAAATATTTTTCAAGTTAACATTTGTGGTGCCATTTCCTATGTTAAATTAAGGTCGCACATGCCAGAAATATAATTTTCCCCAGTTTACTTTCTTTTGCTTGAATTTCTGCAAAAGAAACACAACCTTAAGGGAGATTCACTCTCAGACACTATGATGGGTATGCAGTTTAGACAATTTCATGCATGTTTTGATGGCTAGTAATATCTAAACTTCTTTGAAAGGGAGATTCACTAATCAGATGCTCTGATGGGTATGCATTTTAGACATCTTCGTACATGTTTATATGGCCGAGCTTGACACCTAGTAATCCTGGTTTGTTTATCTAGTGTCAGTGCACGTGTATGTGAGTAGATAGTATGCTTAAGAGATGTCTTAGTAAGTTCTAGAGACTTTGCTACTGTGCAATAACTGCTACTTATAATCATAGAAGCAAAATATGTAGCTTTTGCAGTACACATACTTCGGTGTTTGCATGCGTGCAAAGACACACAAACGCAACAGCTGCAGATGTCTATATAATTCATGAATAGGCAATTGGTTTTTTCTAGGTTGGGTCTGAACTGACCAGGTTGTACACAACTAGTACCATACCATACATTGGCTATGCAGTTAAAGAGTAAGTAATTGAGATTTAAATATTCACAGGTGTTTATAAAATTTTAGTTACCTCATTAAATCATTAACCTTTCCACAAGCAATGCAATAGAAGCTTCCATCCAACTCTGGGCAGCAACCATTCTTCATAATGCCAGCTTTTTCATGCTTTAGAGCACACTCCAGATGGCATGATATTCCACATGGACCATTCTCATCAGCAGTATCAGAGCCACAGGTCAACCATAGACTAGGGTCCTTGTTATCATCGAAAAGATGACAGATATAGCAAGAACATCTCTTGCAAAAAGACTCCTCTGACCCTAAGGCAGCTCTGCAAGCTACATTCTGACAGACTTGGTATTTAGGGTGTCCTTCTTGACTAGTCACAGGAGAAACACGACCTGGGCCAATGAGTGGTTGAAAGGAAGCTTCTACGTCCCTTTTCCTTTTCTTTCCCGTTTGAGTTTTGGCCGGAGAAAATGCAGGAGAGCTTTTAGTAATACTCTTAGATTTCTCAGATACTACCTTTAAAAGCTGTGCTATCATTTTAGGTTTTGTATATCCTCTGTACTTCCTCTCCTTACCCATTTCAGCACAGATAATTTCAAGAAGCTCCCTACGGGTAAACGAACTAAGGATTCCTGGGGCATCTTTTGACCATTGGGCAATCTCATGAACTAGTTCTCTCTTCTCTCCCAAGCTTAGCCTGCTACACTTTTCAGGGTCAAGTACAAAACCTGAGGAAACAAAAACAAAACCAAATATCAAAACTGAACTTCAGATGCCTTATAAGCTATGAAGTTGAACATAATCGCAGGAAACTAGCAGATACTTATAAAGGACACTTTACAATTCATATTCATAGTTTATCCTGGGTAATCATATAAAGTAGTAAGAATGAGACCAAAAAAGAACATTTATGCCCTGACAAAGTACTATGAGAGTAAGTTCACAACTAAACCTACGGCAGAATAACTCATTAAAACATCTCTTCTGTTTGTTGTTTCTCTCTTTTGCTAGTTAATTTTCTATTTTCCAAGGGACACCAACAGGCTTGAACCTGAAATGGGCCCTTGAATTTTGGTAGACTTTGTCACCATGTTGTCTCCAGAAGGACTGATTCCTTCTGGTACAAAGGAAAGCAAAGGGAAGGGAGAGGTTTGAACTACGAACACCAAGGAAACACATTGTTTCTTCATAGCAAAGAAGTAACTCTCAAAACACAACTGTTCTTTACGTGATCTAATGTCTAATATCTCATATATAACGCACTGCCATTTTTATTACCAAAACCTTTTAAACACACACACCATTAAGCTTTTTATTTTATAAAATTTCAAAAAAAAAAAAGAAAAGGAACTTATAAAACAGATTTACCACACCACCAATGAGTTATTATAGTTATTATTCTCCAAGAGAAAACAAAGTTCTATAAACCACTCTTGTTTCTTAAAGGGTTAAGTTAACGGTTCCAATAGGCAATGCTGGTCGTTGTCATCAGTCAATCTAAACAGTGTCTCCCTATATGCTTTCTAGGAGGGACCAACAGCCAACTGTGGTTATAAAAAAAAAAAAACCAAAACCCCCAGAAAAAGAAAAAGCCTTTTAATCATCCACAAAATACTTCTTGCATTTTGGCAAATGCATAATTATGCAAAAAATTAAACCTTGGACAACGTACATTGGGAATAACAGCAATAAAGATGTTCTGAAATAAGGGGAAAAATCAAAATACAAAAAAACGGCAAACTCAGATGCAAAATACTTTTGTGGTGACATACATTGTCAAGAACAATAATCATAAAGTAAACAAAACACCACAATCCATTGCAAAAGAGTAAACCCACAAAATTTTTATTAGGAAAAAAAAAGAGAGCATGAAAAAAAAAGAATGGTGACTGACCTGAGAACAGAGACTGCATGTCTGAAGCCCTCGCTTCTGGGTTGTTCATTGTTTTCCAAAGAGGAGGCAAAGACTCTATTTTTATACAGGGCCTTGTTTGGAGAGAGAGAGAGAGAGAGAGAGAGACGAGGACTTACAAGGAAAAATTCATGGCAAGGAGAGAGAGAGAGAGAGTGAGTGAGGGTCAGAGGAAAAGTGGCATCCGAGTAAAGAAATAATAAATAATAAAATTGCCATAAATAAGAGATTTGGTATAAATGTGGCGAGAGAGCAATTTGGCCAATTGGTTTTTATTTATTATTTATTATAAATGTTTTTATGTTTCTTTTGCGTGATCACCCACGCGCCTGTCTGCGTCATGCCATATTACTTTGATGCTTTTCGAAGTATGCGGTTTCAGTTTTTACTTTTAAAAAAAAAAAACAATTAAATTAATAAATTCGTGGATGAGTGTTTGGGTGTAACTCTATTTTGCTTTATTTCTTTCATCGTTGCACAACCCAACACCACAGGGCACAAGCCTTGTTTTTTTTTTTTTTAAGGAAGGCAGAAGCCTTGTCTGTATGAAATTGAACAAGGGCAAATTATATAATATCAAAAAGAAAAGGGCCAAATTATATTTTCTGTCGCTGTAACTTAACCTAAGTTCAATAACGTTTTTTTAATAGCAAATGGAAAAACAATGGAGAGAGATCAACACAAAGAGCAACAAGCACTAGAGAGAAAAGAATGAAGTAAAGGAAAAATCAGTTCGTTACGGTGTCGTTTTAGTGTCAAGAAATTCAAAAAAACAAATAAAATCAGATTTTGACCTTAGATGTTAAATGAATATGGTTGTGATCAAGGTTAGGCAAAATTAGGAGGAAGTCGATTAAAAGAGAAGCTAAATCACGGGAAAAATAACTCAATAGCCTATATGATGGAGTGAGAAAGTGGCGTATTGTTTGTCATTTAGTGTCGTTACGCAAGGTCCGTCAATGGCGTGTTTCTTGGTCAAATACACATCACGTTATTTTTTGCTTAATAGTCAGAAATTTAGAACCGTTGGATATTAATGGTCCAAATTCAAATTTTGTTTTCCAAATAAGTATATCTTGATTTAATGGCCGAAATTCAATAATAAAATCAAATCCAATGGTAACAACCCGCGACTAAAATTGAAATCCAAACATCAAAATTTTAACATTAATAAATCTAGCTCGGATTCACACAAAAAATCCAAAATTCCAATTGTTCAAAAATCTGCACAAAAATGTTATGTTTACGAAATAAAATGTTGATGTCATAATTTGAAAATTGATTGATTTGTGTGTAAATTAAAAAGAGTAACAGCAAAAAAAAAAAATTTAAGCAAAAAAAAAAAAAAGACCAAACAAACAGAGGTTAAAATAATTGTGAATAATAAATAAAATTGGCTGGTAAATTATAAGCATGGAGGGTTGGAGCAAAAACAACTTAACACCTATCGTATTGGTGAATAGTGTCATTTGAGGTTTAATTTGAAACTCTTATGAGTTGGAGATGGCCTAAGTCTATATTTATCTTACATAACACCCCATGAGAGGCATGCTAAAGGGCCTATTTGACTTTGTGGTTTACTCCCATTTTCACTCAAGTCTCACTCACAGGGGTGGTAACGGGGCAGGGCAAGGTTAGATTTGTCATTCAAGAGAGAGATATATATTTCAAAAAAACTATAAAATCTCAATTTTTTGTTATTAAAATTTTGCCTTTTTAAGTTGGACTTTTGAAAAATGAGCTTTACCAAATATAAATGATGAACTTTGGACTCAAAAATTATTTTTGAATTTAAAAAAATAGATCCAAGTATAATACCAAACGACCCTAATATATCATAAGTTAATAAACAGGCATGTATCTCGAATTAGGGAAAAAAAAAACACTTTTCCCATACAGAGGCGGGCCAAAGCCCAAAACAGAAGAAGGAAACTATAGATGTCAAGGCCCTATCAACCAGCAAAGCCCATAATCCCAATCTTTATTCATATAATTTTTGAGATTACTCAATAGAGGGCCGGTTTAGCGTTGTTGTGAAACAAAAGATGAGAGAGGTGAATAAACCTCATGCACCAATTTTTCTAGAGCTGATACGGCCTTCATCAATATATTCATTGGCATTGCTGTGAACGGAAAGGCTTCTCATTGCCAGCATTTTCCGACTAGAAATTACAGCTATACTCGTACGAACGATCTGCTCATCCAATTTACAGACATACTCTGTAAAAAAGAGTTAAATTTTTTTAATGGGTGCTCAAATTATCCAGATATCAATTCTCTGTAACTGTATGTGCGCACAGAGACAAGAAAATCAAAATTTTGACCAAAAAGGAAAGGGACAAGCAAATCAAAATGGCACATCAATGGAAAGGTATCACGCCAAGAACTCCAATTCGCCCACCTATCATGTTCTCATTGATGTATATGTTCCAACCTCCAAGTTTTAAGCATTAACGACAAGGAAGTGGCTCAAAAAAAAGAAACAAAAAAAACAAGAATTGAAAATAGCTTGAAACAAACCGGTGGTGGACCAACGAAAAAAACTTATTGCATTGAAAACTATGGTTCTCTGAAAATAACGAATCAATTGAAAGCAAAAGTTATTAAAAGAAATATATAGGAAAGTGACTTGTAGTTGGAGTGAATAAGGAGTTTGAAAATAAGAGACTTTTTGGTTTTTATCAGAATCAAATAGTGCTATGCCCTTTGTTAATTAGTATGAAAATAGTGTTGTTATTTCTGAGACTCTAGCATAGGTTGAAAATTAGTGTGTGAAGAATTGTTATTGGACGTTTTGGCACAACTCATTCAACCTCATACATCCAAGGCATGACTTGACCGAAGAACTTGACTTCAGGTAAATCATGACATAATCATGCATTCATTATAGGATTCCTAGTTTGAATTTTTTCACTCAAGTATTTTTATGTTAATCTTATCTTTTGAGATTACTTTCCTAGTTGGACTCTATTCTTATTTAAGTTAAAATATTATTTTTCTTCCTTGACTTGAAAAGCACATTTTATTAATACCTAATTGGTCTCTTTGATAAAGATTGTTATCTTGAATAACAATCCTTGCATAAGCTGACGAATTGAATAGTATTAGTGGTCTCCTTGTTTTTTGACGTTTTTTATCTTGTGCCCATATTGAATCATAACTAATAATCTTATTGAATTGGTTTATTGTGAGTTCATATTGCATCAGGTTAGAAGTCTTAGTCGAATGGGTTTTATAGTTGTATTGGAAGTGTAGTGACGCGGGTTTCTCTTCGGATAGAGAAATTGGCTTTGAATAAAAAGGATTGTTGTTCCTTTTCACTTTGAGCTTTTCAATGCATGAATTTTTGAACATATCGAATCTGTTTTCGAGAAAAGCTGTTGTGCTTATTTTTGTGATAAGTCATCAAGTGTTCCATGTTTACTTGGTGATTTATCAAATTCTTTCATCATTCATATTGTATTCATAAACATGTCGGTGACTCATACGGTTGAGGGCACCAAGACTGTGGTGGCGGTTTTCCTCCGGCGAGCTTGAAGTAATCGTAATCAGTATTGCGTTCAACATGAGTGTCGAAGATCATCCCGTGACAGAAATTGAGTTACGAAGAAGTCGGTAAATATTATCTAGAATGTGTCTAGGATAAGTGTGCAAGTACTTCTTGTAATCATCGTTCTATAGTGGATTTGAATTGAACTGAGGAGTCCTGTGAATTTTCCCCAGAGGTGTGGTTTTACCATGTAAAATAATTCTCTGCGTATTTCTTTGTTTTACGTACAGCATATTTCAGGATTGATAAGCCATATCAATCATGCTACCGAAGTTTATTTTTTGTTTATTGATTATAATCTTAAATTGGTATATTCACCCCCTCTTAAGGCTTTTTTAGTCATCCTACAAGTAATTTCACCCTTTTTAAGAACATTTGGGTAATGGAATTTTGCGAAAATTCCACAACTTTAATACAACACAATAATATTAGAAGTACAAGTGTTAAACATGTTTTTAGTCCTGGTAGATTTTATAAATTTTTGTTTTCGTCTATGCATATATTTGGTTTATAGTTGTTTGTAAACGGTTCTAATTCGACGACATATGTCCAAGGGCGGAATTATGAATTTTTCAAAGGATGGGCTATTTGAAAATTTTAGCTTAAAATCTAATGCTATTTTTTAACTTACAATTTCTTTTTCTTTTCTTTTTTCTAGAATAAAAGTATACATATTAAATGCAATAAGTTTATAGCCCTATTAAATAATTTTCAATAAGTTTAGCATTAAAAAAATACATATTAAATGCAACAAAACATAGGAACAATGGAGAAACCGCCCAAAAGACCACAAAATAGACTTTGGAAAAATAATATTTCCTTATTAATAGAAATAGTGGAGAAATTGTCAAAAGGACCACAAACGAAGGCACTAACCACAAGTGAGAACAAGAAGTTGATAGGTTATATAGGTTTAATTTTGTTTTTCTTTAAACATGGGCTACAATAGTTTTAAAAAAAATATCGTCAAAAAGCTACCTGGAGCAACCCAAGGTAGCCTTGTAGGTAGTTCCGCCCCTGTATATGTCAACTTTCATTAATTTTTACGAAATTTGTCAATTTTATCAATAAATGTGCCACACATGACAATTTTGTTAAAAATGAATGAAAGTGTACCAATGTTCTTAAATTGGAACAATTTGTAAACTACACGGATCAAAATCGATGCAATTGAAAATTAAGGGATCAAGGCAGAACTAAAATAAGTTCGTAAAGGAAACGATTTTCCTCTATGTAGCATTCATAATCTAAAAGAAGAACTAAAATAAGTTTGTTGCCTCAAAATTATTTTCCACAGTTGTCTGCGTATTATAAATATGTGATAAGACGTATGTCCATTTTAATTGAATTTTTCATTTTAATCTTCTGACGAAGATAAGATGAAGAAAGAAACAACCAAAAATTAGGGATGCATATATGAAAAGACAAAACAACTCAAGAGAAAACATACAACAAAAAATAAAATTGGAAAGATAAAAAAGAACTCAAGATATGATTTCTAGCTACATCTGTTAGGAGATAAGTTCTTCACTAGATGAGCATGGATTGAGGATAAGAGGAAAGAAAGAGATGAGTTCTAGGTTCCAACTGCCAGCTACTTATTAGGAGGCAAGTTCTTAATTAGGTTAGCTGCAGGGTCGATATAAGAGGGAGGAGAAGCAAACATTAATTTAAAACTGATGAAAGACAAACAACTAACTCCAGAGACATGGGTTCCAAGTTCCAACTTCCAGCTATATCTTGAAGGAGGCGAGTTCATAACTAGGTGAGTTGGGAGAAATCAATGCTTCCTCCCAGTTCGGTGGAAGGAGGTGTATTTTGGTTTTCTATACAGTGTACCCAGCTCAACTATATTCGATATATTTTATCTCACTCATCACATGAAATGAAAACAATTAAAATTATTTTTAAATGGGCACTTCTTGATTCTGTGAAAAGAGTACCTTTAATTTCTTTTAGTTGTACAACATTTATCATAAGTCTATGATCTAAATCTGATTTTATGTCTAACAATTGGAGAAAGGCTTTCATGAAATGGGGATATAACACTATTTTATTATCTTCGGCCAATAATACTATGACACGAGTGATAATATATTCCACGTGATCTATCATTATTGGTTGAGTATAACAAAACAGTGTTATTCCCATTACAACTAAAGTATTATTTGTTGATGAATAAAGTCCCACATCAAAAATTTGGAAAAAAAAATAGTGTTGGTGTTTCCAATAGTTATGTGTCAGACGTTTATCCAATGCCTGCATGGATAAGAATTCTTAGACAAAATCATGTCACATAAAAAATTTCCTGTTGTTTTCCACTAAGTTATGTTATAATACGTAAATTATACGGAAACACCACGTAACTGTATTACGATTACATACAAATATTTATCCAATAAAAGGCGATCTAGAACATATCCAGCTACAAAATATAGTCTACATTAAAAGCAGTAGCAACAACCAAATCATACTCCTCCTTGCTAGCTATATAGTTCCATCACAAGGTTTTCATTGAACATGCCATGAATTAGACACCATTTTGTTTCACTAAAAATGATTTCAACAGGCTTGAGGCTCTCCACAGTTGTGCCAGCCACCGCGACAGCTGAGCAAAACATGGTCCATGAGCTCACAGACATGGACTTGGCCATGAAGCTTCATTACATCGAAGGGCTCTACTTCTTCAAGAGTGATGCAGTTGAAGGGCTCACAATATATGACCTGAAGAAACCTACGTTTCATCTGCTGCAGCTCTACTTCACTGCCT
The DNA here is from genome assembly GCF_000346465.2 of Prunus persica. Taxonomy (NCBI): domain Eukaryota; kingdom Viridiplantae; phylum Streptophyta; class Magnoliopsida; order Rosales; family Rosaceae; genus Prunus; species Prunus persica. The sequence goes on along the minus strand of NC_034009.1, from coordinate 43,580,084 downwards.
CCGGGAGGATTCGGCGATCCGAAACCGGCAGGCCCTTCATCAAGTGCAATGATAGTGGTGTGAGAATTGTAGAGGCATATTCTGAGGAAGCTATGGATCAATGGCTGGCCATGGCCATGGAGGATTCTTCTCTCTTTAATGGTCTTACTTATAACCAAGCCCTTGGTCCTGATCTTGGTTTCTCTCCTTTGGTCTTTTTACAGGTAATTTATAGCTTAGCTTTTCAAGTAAAAATAGACAAAGGAAAGAGGAATCTGCCAAAATCCCAAATCTAGAAACTGAAGCAAACCATATCTCATGAAAATTTCTTCATAAGTTTACCAATCGGGGAAGTGGAAAGTTTGCTTTGACTCAAGATTTGCTCTTCCTATATTCTAGCTCAACCACTTATTTTTGGTATTTACTATCTATTTGTTAAATTTATAATTTGCTATTACTTTTCAATTAAATTGTATATATTCTTAAAAAAAATTAAATCATTACTTCTACATATCTTTTGTGTTTCTATTAATTCTATATCTCTTTTAATTTTGTCGGTGCCTATATAGATGGGGAGACTTCAATGATATGAGTTATATCATCTCCTCACAATTATTTCATTGTCTAAGTAACATGTGATGAGTAGCTACGAGGAAGGGATGATTACCATTTCTCTTGCGTTGCGGCCTTCATTGCAAAAGTTCTGATAAATAGTGAAAAAAAGAGGTGCAATGAATTAGAAAATAGAAAAGGGGTTTAGAGTAGGGCAACTGTTATTTATGTTCTCATATACGGGCACAGTTAGAATTATAATGTTCGAGGCCGAAAATTTAGAATATTAGTATAAACTACTACACAAATTACATGTGAAAGCAAAATGTTTTTAAGTCATTCATGTATTGTTTGTTAGAGGGGAAATTTACCTAAACTAAGAAGTTTTCTCTTTAGAAATAGAAGAAAACAAACTCTCTTTTTTCTTTTTCTTGTTTAAAATTACATGGTTCTTCCCTCTAATGTCACTGCTCTTTTCTTCTTCTTCTTTTTTCTCTTTTTGATGTCGTGATTTCTTCTAAGCAGTTCACTTGGTTCAAATGTGGAGGAATGTCGGTGGGGCTGAGCTGGGCCAGTGTTCTTGGAGATGCATTTTCTGCCTCAGCATTCATCAACATGTGGGGGAAGATCATGGCAGGTCACCTGCCACTCAAGCCTCTGCACGTGCCAGTTCCTGGAAAACCTGAATTCCCAGCACTTTCAACCCCTAACACATCATCTTCTCTGAAAAGGGTTGATTCAGTAGGAGATTACTGGGTGACACCAAACAACTGCAAGATGAGGAAACATACTTTTCATGTTTCCGCCAAGAAACTTGATCATTTGCTCTCAAACCAATCAACCAAGTTCTCAGCTTTTGAAGTTCTTTCTGCTATAATTTGGAAATCCTTGTCGAAAATTAAGGAAAACTCAGAGCAGACAAGAAGGGTGACAATTTGCACAAATTCCCATGAAAGAAAATATGAAATTCCAAGTAACAACATAGTTTTGTGCACAGTTGAAGCTGATTTCTTGGTCACAGAAGCTGATGTCTCAGAGTTGGTGGAGCTGATTTTGAACAGAAGGGCAGAAGAGAAAGGAATAGTTGAGGAAATGAAAGGGTTGGAGAGTGGGAGCTCAGACTTCATAGCATATGGAGCAAATTTGACATTTGTGAATTTGGAAGAGGCAGAGATTTATGGGCTTGAATTGAAGGGACAAAAACCAGTTTATGCAAATTATAGCATTAATGGGGTTGGTGATGAAGGGGTTGTTTTGGTGCTTCCAGGGCCAAAATATGGCAAAGAGGAAGCTAATATTCATGGCGGCCGACTAGTGACTGTGGTTCTGCCTGAAAATGAAGTTGCGCAGCTGAAAACTGAGCTCCAAAGAGAATGGAGTACTGCCTGAAAACTGCTTGGTTAAATAAATAAATAAAAAAGAAAAGTAGAAAAGAAAGAAACAATGAAGTTTGCTTGGTTACAACTACAGAAAGAAAAAAAAGAGATGAAAGAAAATTGCTTGCTTATGTGATCATATGGCTAGCAAATTTTGAAGAGAAGGTTGTTAACTTATGAGCTTATTAACTGATCTTTATTGTACCAATACTTTAGTGGTATGATTATGAACATAGAATGGGAGTGGAAATAATGGAAGTCACTCTCATTCACAGAATCAGTCACTACAGTGTTTACTAGCACTTTGGGAATCAAAACAAAGATGAGGCTCGCATAAAATCAACAATTACACTATATGGTATGCCAATAATATCATAAAAACTTCAACTTGTGTGAAACTGGGATAACTCTGTTTAAACATCCTTATCCAATCACAAACTACCACTTTGAAAATTTATCACGCATAACATACCGCGATTGGTCGGGAATAGCAAAACAATGTTGTCCCCGTTTCACACAAGTGTTTCTCCAATAGTCTACCCTCATATTGTTATGATGTAATAATAAAAACCGCTCTAAGTGTGTGTATCGAGTTTGATCCCATTCTCGTGCATTAGAATAATTTAGAAATCGCTCTTGGAAAAAAAATGTTACTTGCAAGGGAAACAATTCAAGATAGTGCAAAGTTTGTCCCCATTCTATATTGACTAGTCCCGCTCATCTAAGAACCTAAAAATGAGGACATGTGAAGACCTTTTTGATAAAAGCCATTGGATTAATCTAACGACGCATATAGTTAGTGGTCTTTGAAAAAAAAACACGCTTAATGCTTGTCCCTTTCCTGCAATTCACAGTTGGCGCTAACCGTGGATTTTTTATTTTTTTATTTTTTTATTTTTTTATTTTTTTTTTGGGTTTGCAAATTAAAAGGGTTGTTTGAGAAAAACAAGGCTCATGAGTTAGGGCTACCACTAACTACATGTGCCGTTAGATTAATTCAATGACTTTATTAAAGAGGTCTTCACAAATCCTCATTTTCAAGTCCGCACTACCACTCCGGGTCTGAAGACTGAATTTTCTGGACCATCTAATCCTACTGCGCCACCTACCAAAGGGCCGATCGTCTCTAATAATTCCCACATTGAATGTTTCCATTGCCATGCTAAAGGACATATTGCCTCTCGTTGTCCACAACGCACATTAACTATCAGCGCTAGAACAGACGACCATTGTGATGTAGAGATTGTGGATCCTCTTGAGGGTGTGTATGACCCAGAAATTGACGATTGTTTTGATGATGACATACTCAATCAGGTTTCTGTTATGCGTTGTATCTATTTTGCACCCGCATTGCTTGATTCCTGAAAACGCACTAGTATTTTCCATACCTACGTTCCATGCAATAACCAAACATGTAAATTGGTTATTGATAGTGGTAGTACCATGAACGTCATCTCCAAGTCTGCCGTTACTCGTCTTAAACTTAAGCCCGAACCACATCCCCACCCTTTTCACGTAGCTTAGGTTGATAAAACTAAACTCCCAGTCACTGAGCGGTGTCTTGTTTCCCTTAAGCTCGGGACATGCGATGAAGACATTTATTTGGACCTACTGCCTATGAATGTTGCACATGTATTACTTGGCAGACCTTGGCTCTATGACCATCGCGTGCAGAATTGTGGTCATGAAAACACATACACTTTTCAACATGAAGGCAAAAGTATTACGTTACGCCCAGCCAATCCTGCGATCAAACCTACCAAGACTAATATTACCACCTCCTCTCCATCGCAGACAGGTAATGTGTCAGGTCATCAGTTGGCTCTATTATCTTATGGTGAATTTGAGAAAGAAAGTTTGGAGACAGGAGTTGTATTTGCTCTCGTGATCAAAGAGATATCTGCGGCCCCTTCCTATCAACAACCTGAACCTCTACATCAACTCCTCAATGAATTCTCCGATGTCATGCCAGATGACCTCCCAAACGAGCTACCACCCATGAGAGACATTCAACATGCCATCGACCTTGTCCCCGGATCACAACTTCCGAATCTTCCTCATTACCGCATGAACTCGTCTGAACGTGCCGAACTAAACACGCAAATTCAAGGTGTGTTGGATAAAGGATTTATTCGCCATAGCCTGAGCCCATGTGCTGTACCGGTGCTTCTTACTCCCAAAAAAGATGGCTCTTGACGAATGTGTGTTGATAGTAGAGCTATTAATAAGATCACAGTTAAATATCGATTCCCTATTCCACGACTTGAGGATATGTTGGAGGAGTTGGCAGGTTCCAAATGGTTTTCCAAGATTGACCTTCGTAGCAGTTACCATCAGATTCGTATTAGGGAAGGTGATGAATGGAAAACCGCATTCAAAACTCCTGATGGATTGTATGAGTGGCTTGTTATGCCATTTGGAATGTCTAACGCGCCTAGCACATTTATGCGTGTGATGACCCATGTTTTGCGTCCTTATATCGGAAAGTTTTTGGTTGTGTACTTTGATGATATCCTTATCTACAGCCATTCAAAAGAGGACCATCTGCAACACCTCCGGACAATTTTTCATATGTTACGCCAGGAAAAATTGTTTGTTAATTTGAAGAAGTGTTCTTTCCTTCAAGAACAAGTTTTATTTCTGGGATTCTTGTTTCCGCAGCTGGCATAAGTGCTGATCCTGACAAAGTTCACGCCATTGTAAATTGGCCGCTTCCTTCAACTTTAACCGAGACTCGAAGCTTTCATGGGTTAGCATCTTTTTACAGACGTTTTATTCCTAGTTTCAGTACTATAATGGCTCCTATCACAGACTGTATGAAGCAAGGCGAGTTTCGATGGACTCATGCGGCCACTCGAGCGTTTGAGGCATTAAAACAGAAAATGACAGAAGCACCTGTCCTACACCATCCAGAGTTGACTAAGGTTTTTGAAGTAGCACGTGACGCATCTGGTGTTGGCATTGGGGGCGTCTTAAGTCAAGAAGGACATCCTGTTGCTTATTTTAGTGAGAAGCTTAATGAGGCAAAGCAAAAGTATTCGACTTACAACAAGGAATTCTATTCCATAGTCCGTGCGCTACGTTATTGGCAATATTATCTGTTACCAAATGAGTTTGTCTTATATTCTGATCATCAAGCGTTAAGGTATCTCCATTCTCAACGTAACGTCAGTAGCCGCCATATTAAGTGGACTGAGTATCTTCAGATTTTCACCTTTGTGATTCGACATCGCCCAGGAGTTGATAATAAGGTTGCTGATGCACTCAGCCGAGTAGGCGTTATCCTTCAATCATTGACTGCACAAGTTGTGGGTTTTGATAAAATCAAAACTGAGTATTCTTCTTGTCCAGATTTTGGTCTCATTTTTCAGGAAGTTACGGCTAGAAATCGTCGTGATCATGTTGATTTTCTGCTGCGAGATGGTTATCTCTTTCGTGGAACGCAGTTATGCATTCCCCGTACCTCTTTACGTGATTTCCTTGTGTGGGAATTACATGCTGGAGGTCTGGCTGGACATTTTGGTAAAGATAAGACCATTACTCTAGTTGCCGATCGATTTTATTGGCCTTCATTGAAGCGAGATGTTGCTCACATCCTAGCCCAATGTCGCACCTGTCAGCTTGCCAAGGCTAGAAAGCAAAATACTGGATTATACACTCCTTTGCCAATTCCGCATACCCCGTGGAAAGATTTAAGCATGGACTTTGTTCTTGGCCTTCCTAAAACGGCACGCGGCCATGATTCTATCCTGGTTGTCGTTGACAGATTCTCTAAAATGGCTCACTTTCTGCCTTGCTCTAAAGCTGCTGATGCTTCTTATGTGGCCAAGTTATTTTTTAAAGAGGTCATTCATCTGCATGGGCTTCCTGTTTCTATTGTTTCAGACCGTGATGTCAAGTTTGTTAGTTATTTTTGGAAGACCTTGTGGAAGCTCTTTGGTACTTCTTTAAAGTTTTCGTCGGCATTTCATCCTCAAACAGATGGTCAAACAGAAGTGGTTAATCGTAGTCTTAGAGATTTATTACGATGTTTAGTCGGTGACAAGCAGGGTAATTGGGACCTCATTCTTCCTGTAGCAGAATTTGCTTATAATAATTCTGCCAACCGAACTACAGGTAAAAGTCCTTTCGAAATTGTTTACGGTGTGATGCCACGTCCACCCATTGATCTTGCTCCCCTTCCTATTGATGCCCGTCCTTCGGAATCTGCAACTACCTTTGCTGAGCACATTCGTCAGAAAATTTCTCTAAGTACGAACACATACCAACTTGCTGCCAATACTCATCGTCGCACTCAAGACTTCCAAGAAGGTGATTATGTTATGGTTCGTGTTTGCCCTGAGCGATTTCCCAAACATTCTTTTAAGAAACTTCATGCTCGATCGATGGGTCCTTATCGTATCCTTCGCAAGTTGGGTGCCAATGCTTACTTGGTTGAACTTCCTTCTGATGTTCATATCAGTCCCATTTTTAACGTATCTGATTTGTTTCCATACCGGGGTACTTTTACTCCTCCTGTTGCGACTGAAATAACCCATGCTATTGTTCCTCCTGCTGCTCCTCGCGTGCCTGCTTCCCATGCTGCTCCTACGGATCAAATCTCACAAGTCTTAGATCATGAAGTGGTGGCTTCAGCCCTTGGGGGGTTTTCTCGTTTTTTGGTTCGTTGGGTGGGACGTCCGGATACAGATGCTACTTGGATTACTGAAGATGAGTTTCATCAGCATGATCCTTCTCTTCTCCGTCAAGTTCAAGATGATTTGGCAGCAGCTGAAGTTACTGATGCTCGTCCTCCTATTATTCATACCTACAGTCGGCGCCATCGTCGTTAAACTCGCCAGAGTCAAGTTCTTTCAACCGGAGGAGAATGATGCAGGATGCATAGGACCTAAATTGTTTAGTTTCCTAATTTATTTGTTAGTTTCCTATATTCTTTAGTTTTCCAAATCCTAGTAGGATTTCTAAGTTTCCTATTTTATTAGGAATAGGATTTCTGTTTTAGCTGGGGATTTTAATCCTATTGTCTCTAGGTTTTAGTTTGCTATAAATACCCCTATGCAGTTCTTTAAAATTCAGATTTGAATATTGATTAAACCCTCTCTTAACTCTCTGATTTCTGCCTGCCTTCTATCTTTCTTTCCTTCAGCTTTTCTTATTCTTTTCTATCCTATTCCTCTGAGTGTTAAAACTAACACACCCAGAGCTGTGCTACATCAGATGAACTTGGTAAGCATCTGTCAATCGAAAATCCTCTCAGGATTTAGCCCAAATACAAATCCGTGCAATTAATACATACCTAAACAGTTGAATTTGGATTTGGGAGTCCAAATCCAAATCCACCCTACAAATAATACATTTACGAGGATTCATGGTCAAGAAAATTGTGATATTATACAAAAGAAATTAAAAATAAAACAAATAAAATTGTTCTATAAAGTCCATATAACAAAAAGACAATTCACATGCCAAAAATATATATATATATATATATATATATATTGTACACAACCATTAAAGTGTTGAGGTAAAACTCGAACAAAATCTTGATCTACGAAGATCACTTGGTGAAGCTAATCACCTATGCATCGTTGTCTACCAACACTCTAGATAATCCCGGATTTTCCATCATTTTATCTATGATTTTCTTCAGTGCAGGTGCACTCACCCTGCACTTCTGATCAACAAAACAAGATCTACCTTCTTCAGCTGCCTTGCAAAGCTGGGGGTCCAATGGTACCTTCCCCAGAAAAGGCACCCCCATTTCCCTGCACATTCTTTCGGCTCCACCACCACTACTATCAAACACTTCAGTGCAAGCTATTATGTTTAAAAATTCTGGTGTTCTCTCTTTCAGATGCTCCCTTGCCCATTCTGTGACGTCTATTTGCTCACCGGTCTCTGTCATCCTCAAAAATTTGAAATCCATCACTGGCTGGCACAAGCCACTCATGTTCTCAACAATCCCAAGGACCTGAACCCCAACTTTCTTGCAGAAACTTACTTCTTTCCGAACATCAATCAGGGAGACCTGTTGTGGAGTGGTGACTATGATTGCACCATCTATTGAACCAGCATCGAGGTATTGAACAATTGAAATGTGCTCATCTGAGGTCCCAGGAGGAGCATCAACTACTAGAAAATCAAGCTCACCCCAATAAACATCCTTCAAGAATTGCTTAATGAGCGCATTTTTGCGCGGTCCCCTCCATATAACAGCTTCATCAGGTTCTGGAAGCATGAACCCAATTGACATGACCCCAAGGTTGGACTCAACATAGACTGGAGACCAGCCAAGGTTGCTCTGGTGGATTTCTTGGCCTTCTAGGCCAAGCATCTTTGGGATGCTCGGGCCACAAATGTCAATGTCAAGAAGACCCACCTGGAAGTCCATAGCAGCTAGTGCAAATGCAAGTTGGGCAGAGAATGTGCTCTTGCCAACTCCACCTTTTCCTGATAAAACCAGTATCTTATGCTTTACAGTAGCCATCCTTTCTGCAATTGCAACCACGTCTGTACAAAAACAATATACAAATGATGAATACAAAAGCACATCATCCTTGATTCATATAAGATGGTTTTTTATGGAGGAAAAAGAATGTCGACATGGAACCAAAACTTGCACAGTTGCACAAATGAAGAAAATCACAGAGGGGTTATTACTAATTTATCCCCCTCCCCGCAACAACAACACCATCTACTAAGGTATAAGCCACATAATTACAAAATTACATTCGAACTTTGGAGGCAGCACATAAAATATAAGAAGAAACAAGCTTGAGATTATTTTGATGCATATGAAGTGTTTTTGCGGTCAAATGAAAAAATTATGCTATTATTCAGATGTGCAAAGATTACTAGGGCCAAATTATTCATGATTGATCTGAATCAACAATTTCATGACATTCACATAAAAGCATCCACTTTGGCTTGTTCATCTAAATGCGTATCATACTTGAATAACTCAGAGCAACATAAAAAAATAACTTACAAGAATCACTGGCCATAATTAACCAAAAAAAAGTTGAAGTTTGCAGCTAAACCGAACAAAAGCATAGCTTTAGCAGTAAAAGAGTGAAATGAAACCTGGGTCAGGCCCCTTTGGAGCAGTAGCACAAATTTGTTGATTTGGGCATCCTTCGCATGCATCAGATTTTCCAGCAGAATCGGACTGAGGACCTGGACAATCTGAAAAAAAATATAAAAAATCCCACAAATTAAAAAAAAAAAAAAAAGTAAAAAAAAAAATTATTATTATTATTATAAAAAGATGAAGAAGAAATTAAGACAGCTCAACTGAACAAAACCCAGAAAAACTTGAGAATTGAGATTATGAAGAAAGACATACGTTCATTGGCGTTTTCGGGAATTTCACCATTCTCCATGACGATTGGGGGTCTCGCTTTTCCTTTTAAGTATTGGCTTGGCTTTACTGTAAATGCCTTTGATTTTGAGGGAGGGAGAGAGTGTCAGAATAAAGAAAAGGGCCTTTGCTACAGAAAAACTGAGATCATGTGGCAGCCACAGTCATGCTATATAAGGGGACATGATGATGTAACATATTCTAGCATGTTCAAAGCTTGCATGTGCACTGTACTATACCTATTAAATTAAAAGATTAAAAAGAAGCAGCAGAAGAGGGGAAACACAATCTGGAGGTCAGTATTTTGACGATTTTAGAGAATCACTTATTTTCTGCTGAACAAAGAGAAATGCCCCTGTTTTGACATGCACCAAAGTATCATGTTTTGCCTTTTACTTTTGCTTGCTAACAATAGAACTATAACATCCTGGGGGATTAAACCTAATCCACTTTCTATGCTGATTTTTAAGAAGGTTTCAATGCCCCTGTTTTTGACAATAACCAAAGCAGCTATCACCTAAGTAACTCTCTCGACGACCAAACATCTTCAATTCCTCATATTGCTGAATTTTGTCCTATCTATGTGAAACACCTAAAGTAATTTAAGAAACTAAGACATGCAGATGACTGGAACTTGACCTTAAAAAAAGAGATGGAGAACTGGGATTTGGGAAGTACAGGGAGGGAAACAAACAAGGTTAAGATTACTGTTTTTTTCCCTAGAAGGAGCTTAAAAACAAAATTTTCTTTACAGCTGCATAGAGAACTATAGAGGGAGGCGTACACAATTAGTGTGATTGCAATTGTTCAATCACAAAGTAACAGAAAGTTCATGACATCATAATATCATAACTATTCATTTTGGACACAATATGTCCCTCTCGAATTATTATCAGATATTTAGTATAACCTATTCTATTTTTTCACTATGGGATGCTTGGGACATGACATTTGTTTGGCAGCTAATAAACTTCAGAAGCTCTGAGACTGAGAGTCCGTTTTAAGACAGATCCGAAAAGCACAAGCAGTAAGTGAATAATGAGAAGCATGAGGTCACACAACCAACCCATTAGCAATTTAGCAGTAAACACTTGTATTTGGACATAAACACAACAAAGACTGGAAATCTTCAAAACACAAATAATGGGGCAAAGCAGTTTGCATAAAGATTAGAAAAACATCATTGATCAACTTTAATGCTCTGTAATATTTTCTTCTAATATAATGACATCTGAACATAACTAGAATAGAAGCCCATCCCCCTTAAAGGCGTAAAAATATTGCTGCAACTATACACAAACCAAGTTCGCTGCAATATCATACCTTAACGGATACCTTCAGCCCCTTTTCTGCAATATCAACAGTACAAATTGGAGTTCCAACCTGCACAAAAATAGCACATAATAAAAACACAGAATTCAGTAAAATCAACAAACCAAATCCCCACAACCAAAATTTCCTACTTCAATGAAAGTTCAAATTCATATTCACCCCCACGAAATACCGACCAGATAATATGTAATAGAGAAAGAGGAGGGAGAACTGTCTACCTGAGCTGAGAAAGACCGACCAAGTTGAAAGCAAGAGAGAGAGCGCGACGAGGACAGAGAGACGGTGAGCAAGAGAAGGCGAGAGGGAGAGAGAGAGGGAGCGATGCGGTTCATAAGTTATATCCCTCAATTTGGGTTTACAAAATCCTCTTGGTATTTAAGCCCAAATACAAAGCCATGCACCCAAATCCAAATACACCCCGAGCCAAATGGGCCCTAAGCTTATTCGATCAATTTGTTCTCTTCTTTCTGTTTTTCTTTCTGTTTTGCTGACGTCTATGTCAAAAGTGAGGTTCTATCTTTTAACTGTTAAATCATACTAATCAATTTGATCGAACGGCTAATCAATTTGATCTAACAATTAAAAAGTAAGGCCTCACCCAAGGGCCATATATAAGGTCATCACTATAGAATTCTTGCAGATTAGAGAAGGTTTTAGGCTTTACTTTACTCTTATAGCCTAAGGCTCGTTTGGGATTTTTTTGGGCCAAAAACCTGCTTCACTTTAAGGATGTGTTTGGTTCATGGTAAAGGAGGTTTGGGATGGAAAATTAATTGTTTTCCCATGTTTGGTAAGTTCAATCATGGGAAATAGTTGTCTGGTACATGGAAAAATAGGGGGGAAATGTAACCCTCCTGCCCTCTTGAGTTTCATTTTCCCTTCCCATGAGAAACATTGGGAAAATGAGTTAAATGCACATTATTCATGACCATTTTGTCCGCATTAACAATTTATAATTACAATATAGCATTAAATGCATTTGTTTTATTTGATTTCATATTAGTATAATTGGAAAATTAAACATACTTTTTTTTACATTCCAAACATATGAAATATAATAAAGTGATATTTCTTGGTTACTTTCCCCAACATTGTCAAACATGGGAAAGAAATATTCTATTTCTCATTCATTGGGAAAAGACATGGGAAATATTTCCCATCAAACCTTTTCCGCGAACCAAATGGGACCTAAAGTTAAGTTGTTTAAGGTATTTGGTAAAAATATAATATTATGATTATTTTAAAAGCAATGGCCTTTTGACAGTAGCTTTTAAGCTACTTTCAAAAGAAGCAGAGATGAACATTTAGTGAATTTTTTCAATTCTCATAATACCATCATTAATTTTCATCACCACCACCACCACTACCACCTCCATCATCACCACATGATTAGCACATAATATTTTTCAACATTATGTCTATTTTAGTCATTATTCATAGTTACAATAGTTTTATATTAAAATTTACCAAACAGTTTTGATATTGCTTTTTATACCAACAACACTTTAAAAATATTTTTTTTATCAAATATGGAACTGCTTCACGTTACAATTGATAATTTTCATATCACATCAGAAGCTGCTTTTTTAAAAATTGATAGCAATCTCAAACTGGCTCTAAGTAAAATTCTATACGATTCTAATAAAAATAACAAGCAAAACTTAATCAAACCATACTTATATAGTTCCAGTTCGGTCCTTATTTTGGACCCACATAAGGGCATTTTGGATGACAATTGTAATCAAAAGCAATCTAAAAGATAAATACTTCACATATTTCACAAGGATTGCACATATAAGGCACTCATAGATTAAGTATAAACAATCAAATGTAATTAAACGATAGGACTGAAAACATACCCACTAAGGTTAAGCAATTCTAAGTTTGAGTAACTTGAAGCAATAGCAGCAACAATGATATCAACCACTATTTAAGTAATGTTATTTGTATGTGGGACTCACTTGTATTAGAGATATGGTCATCAATGTGATGTTATATGTACAATATTTATTGACTACATTTATTATCATCTATCTAATATGGGTTGGTCCCACATACATTATTTTTTGTAATCGAGTCAACCACTCCTCTTAGTTGATTCCATTATCGATTTTGAGGGTATTCAATTATAGATTTTAACGTGGAGCCCACATAATTTTGTTATTTCTTACGTGTTTTGCTTTTTTGAGAAAAATCGATGGTAATTATTGATGAAACTGAACAACGTAGAAAGCAGTCATAGTGTCGAATATGGGTATAATATCTCCAGTGACCAAACACAACAACATGTTGATTTGATATGGAAAGAATTATGCCTAAACCAAAAAAGACTTAAATCCCTGATTCAGCAGCTAGAAGCACCTGTACTCAGACTTACAAGATAGATCCAATGCGTTGCAACAAAAAACAGCACATTCGTGTCGAAAGCCGAAAACTAAAATACAAAACATAGCAAACTCCTAAAGAGTTCGTGAGAATTATTTGACTAAAACAAACAAAGAAACAGGCTCATCGCTCCACATCTTCTCGGGCAACCGAAGGGACTCATACTGCTATACCAGCTAAATCTTTAGGGCCGCACCTGCTAAACCCCAACCCACACAATCTGACAACTTCCATTTTTGTAACTCCAAAATTTGAAGTGGAGCCAAATCCTTGTATATGCCAAAACGACAACTATATCATGGCTACAATAGTGTTTCTCGATGGCTACTTCAACAACACAAAACAAACGAACATAGCAACCAATGCTAAACACACTGACGTCGACGTCGTCACCTCCACCGTGATAGAGAACACCACCGAAGCCACCAAAAGAATGGGCAGTAAGAGCCACCCAAAGAAAGTGGAGAGAGAGAGAGAGAGAGAGAGAGAGAGAGAGAGAGAGAGAGAGAGAGAGAGAGAGATAGGTTGAAAAGGAAGGAGAATGAAGGGAAAGAAGAGGGGGAGGAAGGGAGGAGTTAGAAATTGAGTGTTGGAATTGGAATCAATCAAATACCAATTCTTGATAAATAAACATCCCATTAAATAGTACAAATTATTTTGCGAAATGTGTGGATAAACAATTTACAAATTGATGTTTTTGTTTTTGTCAATGATGTAAAATTAATGCTTATAAACCTACTTATGCTTGGCCAATTTGATTTAAAGAAAAAATAGTTTTATTTTTAAAGTAGTATTATTAATATTTTTACATGTAAATACAATATTTTTTTCGTATTTAAATTTACAAGTTTTTATTCAATATGTACTTATCAGTCAGAGCAAACAAAATTCAGACTAAAGATCTAGGAAATAAGGAGCTTTCCAAGGAAGGATGAGTTACTCCCATAATTTTAGTGCAGGGTACTTAATTTGACCACAACAGAAGAATATTCTAACAAAAGATGAAGAATTAGGGGCAGGTGAAAAGATAATATAAAAATTTAGACACAATTCCATAAAGCAATGTGAAAAAGCATAAAATTAACATTTAGAATATAGTCGTACCATAACTTTATATCAAATCTCTGAAAAATAATAAGAGTATCTATCTCATGCTTTACGTTCATGATAAAAATAATATAAAATTTAAACACAAGTCCATAAAGCAATGTGAAAAAGCAGAAAATTAACATTCAGAATATAGTCGTACCATAACTTTATATCAAATCTCTTAAAAATAGTAAGAGTATCTATCTCATACTTTACGTTCATGATAAAAATTAACTCTCATACTTTAGGTTAAAATTCAGATTAGCAAATTATGTTATAATTTAGTATAGGTATTATATTCGTTTTCGAATGCGTTATTTATACAGTAATAATCAAAGGGAGCAGAGTTTTCACACATATTATCAATGTGCTATGGGGATTAGAACTTGATATCACTGATATGCAAATAAATACCATTTTCTAATGAGTTAGACCCTAGTTGACCATAAAAAAAAAACACAACTGTTTTTAAAGCAAAAAATAAAACTTTTTTTTTTTTAACGGGAAAAAAAAAACACAAAGAATTGTTTTTGCTAAATGGCCAAAGTATGACCAGGGAGAAAGTTCCCAAGAGCTTTCCAATCTTGTCAACGCCAAAAGTCGGATCGCAGTTAAAAAGAGACACAAAAAAAACATAACGCCCCAAAAAATTTGCTAGCTATAATTATAGATTCAAAAAGCAGCCTTTTTTTTTCCTTTTTTTTTTTTCAATTTTCGTTTCTTATTTTATTTATTTGACAATAAATAAATATTAAAGCCGGCTCAAATCTCTGGTCAATCTCTCTCAATCAATCTCGTTCACCAACCTCGCTACGCTGCCATAGAAGAAATCGAACACCGAGAGAACTCCATAGCTCCTGCACCACTACCAGCGGTTCAGCTCACAGAGAGCTGAGAGCGCAATTAGATTGGAGCTCGAATTTTGACTGAGATTTCAGGATGAGTTCGAATTCGGATTTGGTAAGCATGTTGGAGTCGGCGCTAGGGGTTTCGTTCGGTGGTTCGGTGACGGATTCGGTGGTGGTGATCGCGACGACCTCAGTTGCGTTGATACTTGGGGTTTTGGTGTTGGTGTGGAGGAGATCGTCGGATCGGAGCCGTGAGGTGAAGCAGCTGGCGGTGCCCAAGCCGCTGGTGGTGAAGGACGAAGAGGACGAGTTTGAGGTTGCGTCAGGCAAGACTAGGGTCACGATCTTCTATGGGACTCAGACTGGTACAGCTGAGGGCTTCGCTAAGGTAAACAATTTTGTTTGAATTTTTTAAATGCTCTCTTGTGTTTGTGTAAAGTTCCAATATTCGTGTTTAATAGTTTATGTTTGTGATTAAAGAGTTGAGCTTTGTACGGTTTTGGGATTTGGATTGGTTTGTTTTGTTTAGGAGGTTGACGGGGAAGGTTATATTTTAAAAAGAAATATTAGAATTGGGAGAGCTGAGTAGTGTCTGTGTTAAATTAGTGGTTCGGGTTAAGGATTTTATTAAAGACGTGTAAATAATTCTATATGTCTGCGTGTGTTACTGCGAGTCTGCAATGGAGAGTCAGCTTCGGATGTTTTCTCTCGAGGCAAGATGGCCACTTTCTCTAAATGGATTCAAAAGGGCCGTGGTAATCTTGAATTTTGGGAATTCGTGGCAAAAGAATGGAAATGAAATGGTGGAGTTGTTGGTAATGTGTTAACTTTTTTTGGCCTGTAGAGATTGAACCCACAGGAGAAAATGTCAGGTTGAGATGTTCATGACTATATGGCACGTCTGCTTCACACTTCAGGTGTTCTTGATTTAAGTGGCTAGTGTGAAGTTTTATATACAATTGATGCATTCATGACAGCTTCACTGTACTAATCAAGTGGTTGTGGTAATCTGTTAATATCCTCTGCTAAAGTGATGTTTAGTTTAGTTTCTGGTTGAACACAGCTAAAAGTTATCTGTTCATTTATGTATCCTGAACTTACAACATAGAAAGTCTTTTATAGTGTTCTTTTGCTAATTTCTCTTACTTTCTTACTGTTGTGTTTTGATGTGAGCATAGGCTTTGGCAGAGGAGATCAAGGCAAGATATGAGAAAGCTGCTGTCAAGGTTCTTGACCTGGTATGTAGGATGGGAATTGGTCCTTTGTATTGCATTTTTGCAGGACAAATTGCTTTATCTGAAATGTTTAATAAGATATATTTGTTTATGGGTTGAATTAGGATGATTACGCTGAGGATGATGATAAATATGAAGAAAAACTGAAGAAAGAGACTTTGGCATTTTTTATGTTGGCCACGTAAGATACACATTTACCTATACTGAAATTATGTTATTTTTAAAATCTTACTCGTTTTCCTAAAAGTGTAGTGCATTCAATACCTTGTAGTTATGGAGATGGCGAGCCAACTGATAATGCAGCAAGATTTTATAAATGGTTTACGGAGGTTGGAAGCTTTATAGTAAACGTTGAGTTGATCAACATTTTAAAGTCACAACTGTGACATTTTTGTTGCTGTTTAATAATTTGAGATTTCATGGTCTCGTTTCAGGGAAAAGATCGGGGTGGTTGGCTACAACATCTACAATATGGTGTTTTTGCTCTGGGTAACCGACAATATGAACATTTCAATAAGGTAAAATTGGTACTATATTTTTGTTCATTCCTTCTATATGATATTGTGTCTTCTGACGGCACCCTTATTGAAACAGATAGGAAAAGTGGTTGATGATCAACTTAGTGAAGAAGGTATAACTACACTTGTTTTCTTTCTCGTGTTGCTATTGGATGAATAAAAGTTTTCCTTATGTACCTTGTCTCTTGCATTTCAATATGATTATTGATATGTGTACTGTAAGATCGTACTGAATTTTTATTTTTTTTTGGCATTCTATGGAAAGACTGGTACTCTTGACTGACTTGCATTTTCTAATTATGTGAATGCATATGATATTTGCTTGTGATTAAGTATTACATTACTACTTGGGTGCTGAGTAGGTACAGCTGCACTTATTGTATAGTAAAAGAACAGATTAAGATTTATGGTTGAGGTTTCTAATTTTATTTATTATTTATTTTTTTTGGCATCTCGTTGTTTTTTATGTAGTTTATTTCACTAACTTCCTCTGCTTATTTCTCATCACATTTGCCTCTTTCGGTTGATCCAGGTGCAAAGCGTCTCATTCCTGTTGGCTTAGGTGATGATGATCAATGCATTGAGGACGATTTTTCTGCTTGGTATGCTGTAGTCTTGTTGTCACATTTTCTTTTTTCGATTGCCCCCTTTTAAGATAATATCTTTATTTTGGGAAGTGTTAGTATGGCATCTTTCCCCTGCTGCATTTGTTTTATAAGAAACACAAGCTTTATCATGAGGAAACGCCAAAAATACAAGAAGCATGGACAAGTAGTCCATGAAACACCAACAACTAACAGGAGAAACACAAAAAACCCACTGAGAAAACCTAAACCTTTTCTGCTGCGTTAACTGTAATGTTTTGGTTTTTCTCTAGGAGGGAATCGTTGTGGCCTGAGTTGGATCAAATACTCCGAGATGAAGATGATACAAACTCTGTTGCTACGCCATATACAGCTGTGATTCCAGAATATAGGGTTGTTATTCATGACTCTACCGTTGTTACCTCTTATGAGGATAATCTTTTGAATATGGCAAATGGCAATGCTTCGTTCGATATCCACCATCCTTGCAGGTACTCAGAGATTGTGCATGTCTTGCTTCTTTTACAATTATTTTGTTCTAGTAAGATTGGCGTAGCCTTTTGTTTTTATTTTTTATTTTTTCTTCTTTTGCTCTCCCCATTTTTATTTTCTGTTACTGAATTTTGTCTTGCTTGTTTTCCATAAAGAGTTAATGTTGCTGTTCAAAGAGAGCTTCACAAACCTGAGTCTGACCGCTCTTGCATCCATCTGGAATTTGATGTCTCTGGAACTGGTATTACGTAAGTTCTGAAATGTATTCACTGCTTTTGTTTAAAGACTCTGGTGATAGGTGAATACTTATTCCATTCATCTTTGTCATATGTATAATAGAAATAGTTTGTGGTGATAGGCTTATCTGTTTCAGTTTTTCTTTGTTTTGTTTATTAAAATAGCAATGGACTTCTTGTCCATGTCTTGCATGGTTTGAGCTTGTGTTCAGTAAAAGTTTCTTAAAGTAGGTGTAAGATTGCGTTGGCAATTTATATTCATGAGTATTCCTCACCAACCTTGCCTGACGAGAAGCAGTAACTTGGGGTGCTTACCTTTCTTGAATTTTTTCCTGTGCATATTGTGTTTCTTCTTTAGGTCTACTTTATGTTAGTATGTCAGCGATAACAGATTTTGAATTTATCATTTTATGAGTAATACAATTAAGAAAGAAATCTTCCTTCTGTAGATTCTGTATAACTAATTTTAAATCTGGGGGAACTAAAAATAAATGGTTCCTGAGCCCAAAAGAAAAGGGTTTTGAGCTCTTTTTCTAATATACGATTGAATCTGAATGACGTTTTTTTGTTAGTGCTGGAATTATCAACCTGATGATCTAATTTGTTTCCTTTGTTTCAGATATGAAACTGGAGACCATGTGGGTGTTTATGCGGATAATTGTGTTGAAACGATTGAAGAAGCTGCAAAGTACTTGGGTCAACCTTTAGATTTGCTGTTCACCCTTCATACTGATAGTGATGATGGCACCCCTCTTGGAAGTTCATTGCCGCCTCCTTTCCCTGGTCCTTGCACACTCCGCACTGCATTGGCGCACTATGCTGATTTATTGAACCCACCTCGGAAGGTGATCTTCATGCTTTTGCCAGTTCCCTTCTTTTTCTTATTGTTTTAGTTATTATTATTTATTTTTTGGTATTTATTACTTTTTTGTATTTGTTTCAAATTATTTGTCTTGTCAGGCTGCTCTTCTCGCTTTGGCTGCACATGCAGTTGAACCAAGTGAAGCAGAAAGACTTAAGTTTTTATCATCATCTCAGGGGAAGGTTGGCAATTTTCATGGAAACTTTCTTACTTGGTTATGTTCTTTTTGCATATGCATGTTTCTTTTTATATTTCATATATACTCTTACCATATGTTTTCCACTATCCAGGATGAGTACTCAAAATGGATTGTTGGAAGTCAGAGAAGTCTTGTTGAGGTAATGGCTGAGTTCCCATCAGCTAAGCCTCCACTTGGTGTGTTTTTTGCTGCAGTAGCCCCTCGGTTACAACCTCGTTACTATTCCATATCATCTTCACCAAGGTGATTTCCCTGTACTACTGCTTAGGATAGTATTTGTAGAAAATTAATTAGAAATGTAGAAACCTAATTAGTATTGTTTGCTTTAACAGGTTTGCCCCCCATCGTGTTCATGTGACCTGTGCTTTAGTTTATGGTCCGACTCCAACTGGCAGAGTTCACAAAGGAGTGTGTTCCTTCTGGATGAAGGTAATATCGAGATGTGACTATGGAGCACTCTCTCTCTCTCTCTCTCTCTCTCTCTCTCTATATATATATATATATATATATACACTAACTCTTTTGGTTTGTGAAATGCCAAAACCTTTCAAACTTTCTTACTGCACAACTTAGTATTTGATTGTATCTAACAATGAACTGTGTTGAATAAAATCAGAATGCAGTGTCTCTAGAGAAAAGTCATAACAGTAGCTGGGCTCCTATTTTCATTAGGCAATCTAATTTCAAGCTACCTGCGGATCCTTCAGTTCCAGTTATCATGGTGGGGCCTGGCACTGGCTTCGCACCATTCCGAGGATTTCTCCAGGTTAGAAATTGCATTAAACATTCTGAGTTTTCCTTGTTTATTTGTGGAAAAGAAAGAAATAATTTTCCTTGTTTATTTGTGGAAAAGAAAGAAATAAAGTATTTCCCCTCTTCAGGAAAGGATGGCCTTGAAAAAGGAGGGCGCTCAGTTAGGTCCTGCACTTCTCTTCTTTGGTTGTAGAAATCGCAGGATGGTAAACATCGTTACTCTGTGCCTTTCAGTTGTTAATATTGTGGAATACTTTGTGCTTGTAATGGATAAATTTATAGGCTTGATCTTTGTGTTTGTAGGATTTTATTTATGAAGATGAGTTAAATAATTTTGTCGACGAAGGTGTGCTGTCAGAGTTAATTGTTGCATTCTCACGGGAGGGACCAACAAAGGAGTATGTCCAACACAAAATGATGGATAGAGTAAGTATTTGTAGGAAGCACAGTGGTTTCTGTTCATTAGATAAATACCTTATTAATTGTTGCACCAATTTTATTCCATATTCAGGCAGCACACATGTGGGACCTAATATCTCAAGGGGGATACTTTTATGTATGTGGTGATGCCAAAGGTATGGCTAGAGACGTTCATCGGACTTTGCATACGATTGTGCAGGAGCAGGTGCCTATTACTCTCTCTCTCTCTCTCTCTCTCTCTCTCTCTAAAAAACCTGTACATGGACAAAATAGCTACACATGCTTGTAGAATCCTTAAGTAACTATCTATCTCTCGTTGCCATTTTGTGGTTTTCCAAAATCTCTAGAAAATGTATTTGACATAATCGAAAAGCTTTCACCAAATTATGAATCGGATGATTATTTAAGTAATTGGTCTTGTGGATCGGTGTTTCGTGTGTCCTTGGTTTGGAATTTGACACTAATGGCTTTTCTTTGATCCATTTTTCCAAAAACAAAAAATCTTTGACTTGTGCCATAACTGTTTGAGGGTTTGTTTTCCAATACTTTGTTTCTTATTTTCGTGTTGAATCGGATCACGTTACAAGTTCTGTCGGGAAAAAAAATAATTTCAGGAAAAGGTGGACTCAACAAAGGCAGAGGCTATAGTGAAACAACTTCAGATGGATGGACGGTATCTTAGAGATGTCTGGTGATATCGCCTTCCCTTTGGGTTGTTTTGTATCATCTTTCAGAACATTGGAATTTTATGTATATCTTCAAGGTCAGGCTTCACCTGCTGGATCTCTGCCCTTCAAAGTTATAGCAGCAGATTTGGACAAGACTGTTGGAAACTGAAACCTGGTTTCCCTAAAAGGTTTTAGTATATCGGATCGATCTCGGTCTGCCATTATTATTTTTTCATCCTTTTTTTTAAATAGGTGGGTTATTTAATTTTTAGGAAACTACATGTTAGCTAGTCACAAAGATCTCAAAACAGAGACAAGAACTGCTGTAGGTTGATTTGGATAATGTTGTATGAAATATTTTAGTGAATTATGATAATTAAAATAAAGCTTAAGTTTGTGGCGTGTATTAATTCCCTTTTAATTTCATTGTTTACTTTCTAGTTCTCTGGTTGATCTGGTATGATTTACTAGGATTGAGATTGGGTCACCTAAGTAACATAAAAAAATAAAAAATAAAAATAAAAAAGAGCAGCTAAATTGCTTTTATTTAGTGCTTTTGCCAATAGTATTTACAATTTAAGCATTTTAATAACTTTTTCTAGAATTCCAAAATCATCAACTTTTACTGGTATAATTTTCTGGAAAAGCAAACTAGGGTTTTTCCGTAAGACACCGAAAATACATTTCTAATTTTACAAACGTTACAAAGAGGGGAGATGTCAAATACCTTATTAACATCTTACACAACTTTACATTCCACCCGATATGTCAAATTAAATTATTATTTTATTACATTTTAGTGTTGATTTATTTTTAATTAAAAAGAAAATAATAATAATAATAAAATATTCATTTGACATCTTGCCTTTGGAATGTCAAAAATAACATCTCAACCTTTAGCCTTCATTCCTTCCACATCAGCTTTTACACATCGGTTGGAGTGATGTGAGATGTTATTTCTAACTGTTAAATGTCTATGTGACACTTTTGACACATCGATTGGAGATGCTCTTATAGGTAAGTTTTCTTGTTAAATGTTGAATGTTGACGTGGCCATTCCCACGTGGCTTTTATTTGATGAAGTGGACTTGGAATAAAATGTGGCTTCCTATATGAGAGAGATCACCAATAGTTTGCCATGGTTTTTATGCAGTCCGTTATATTTGTTTTATTTTTTATTTTTGGTTGATATGATATGAGAGATGGGAGACAAACTTGGATTATATACTCGGATTAATAAAGTTTTCCTGGTACCGTTGAAGTTATATAATAATAAATAAATAAAAAGAAACTGTGTTGGTAATGAAGGATACGGAATATGAGCTTGGTAATGTACTTTTAAAAGAGAAGTGAATACATGACCGAAGGGGCAATATTTGATTCTACACAATAATGTTTGGATTTGGAGCATTACTAGTAGATTCTATCAATCACACCCAATACTTTCCTTTACATCAATACCATGATATACCAGCACCCATCACGATATTATTTTTCTATAAACAAGGTTAGAGAAAAAGGAGAAGATTGGAACTTACTAGCCTTAAATATGATATGATTATAAATAAAAAAATTTAAAAAAAAACCTTAAAATGTCTCACATGCCCCACTTGTACTACTCCACATATTTTCTCTCTCTTTTTTTTTTGCCAAGCATATTTTTCTCTCATTTCAATCATCATCCTTTCTTTCTTGGGCTCCAAGTTTTCATTTTAGTTACCAAAAAAAGAGCCTAGATTTTGGGGCTTTGTGTAACCAACCACTAGGTTATGTACAAAGGTTTAAAGTTTTTTTTTAATGTGTAATAATAAAGAGTGAATATGTGGACGGTTAATGTTAACGAAGAGGGGAATTCAAACCCAAAACCTTGAGTGCACGAGTAAATTTCCTTCACGAACCCCTTGCACATTGTTTTGGTTAACAAAAGATTGTTTGTCTATTGGTATTCAATTTTATATTTTCTAGTGGGACTCTCCTCATTTCATTTAGGATTTATGATTCTAGAATCTCATAATCTCTTAATATAATTACGCTTTATTAAATATGGATAAAATGATACACTCACAATTTTTTAAATTAAAAGAAACATGCATTACAGTTGTCCACAAAATATATGAGAAGTTATCCATAAAAACAAGAAATAACTACCTTCAAAGCTACCTTTTAAATTTAAAAAAAAGAAAAGAAAAAAGAATGATGCTATTTTCACCCCATTATTTGTTCGCTCACCTTATCTTTTCATACATCATGTAAATTTGAAAAAACACAATTCTATCTTTTAGTTTTTTTTAACTTTTTGTCAAAAGGTAAAATAGATGAGTTACGGAACTTGAGATTTTTATTATTATTTAAGGTTTAGCATCCTAAATTCTTAAAAAAGGTGAAAATAATAGCACTCAAAATTAAACTCATTAAAAAAGCCCAATTGGCAAAGCGTGTGCCAAGGACCAGTAAATAAGAAAAGAAAAGACTCTACTGCAATACATCACATGACAATAAACTAAAAAAAAAAAAAAAGATCTAAATAATAGGAGTTTCTTTCGGTCGAAAGCACCGGCTCTCTTGGACTAGAGAGCGACTAGCTCACTACTCAGTTGCATTCCGTTTCTCTTTTTATTTATTTTTGAGGGTTTCTCCTTAAAATCTCATCAAAATTCCTCCCTTCCTTCCGCTCTTCAACGCTGTCACTTCCTCCGTTGCCCCTACTTTCTTTCTCTTGCGGTCAAAGCCCCGCCCCCGCCCCCACAACCCCCCCACCCACCCCCCCTTCTCTCTCTCTCTCAATCTCCTTGTAGGGTTTAGGGTTTAGGGTTTTTGCTAAACCACTAAAGTTTGTTCCTTTCGCTAATTTGGCTTGCCATATTTCATATTATGCAATTTGAAATTCACTGTAAGTAAAACAATGGTTGAGAAAACCAAGGACCCGGAGAAGAGCTATATAACCGAGGAAGATACAGCCAATCTCTTACAAAGGTCCCTCTTTCTCCTCTCTCATTGATTTCAATGTTTCTGTGCTTATGCGCGTGTATGTGTTTTTGTTTCTATTTGGAATGTTTGGATTAGCCTCTTCAGGTCCATCTCATGTTTCTTGATGTTTTCTTTTCTCGGTCAAGCATTTGTTGAATTACCCAAAAACAAAAAAGAACAGGCTGACCCCTACTTGTGTATTGGTTTAATTGGGTTTTTGTATTTTGGGCTTTCTCTGGTTTTTTTTTTAATTGTAAAATTTTCTTATTGTTTTGATGTTGGGAATTTTTTTTGGTGGATTGGATTTATTGAGTGGTTTTGTATTGTTAATCAATAGGTACCAGGCAGCGAATGTGTTGCATTTGCTGCAGGAAGTGGCTCACTCGCAGGACGTAAAGATAGATTGGAATCGATTGGTGGAGAAGACTTCAACTGGAATTTCCAATGCCAGAGAGTATCAGATGCTTTGGCGCCATTTAGCTTATAGTGAAGCTTTTGTTGACAACTTCGACAATGGGGCTCAACCTGTGGTCTGTCTCCCACTTTTTTTTTTTTCTCTTGAGTTGTAGTTTCTGGTGTTTGCTGCATTCCTTTACATAAATTTTTTAAGTTGATAAAAGTTTTTTTTTTTGTCCTCGTGCATGATGGATTTGTGGGATTGTGAGTATAATGGGAATTGTAATGGTTGTGTCAGTGTGTGTGTACTATTCTTTTCCGCCTCATTGTTTGAATTTGAATTATGTATAAAGTGGTATTTTTACACTACCGGATGATAATAGAAGTGCTCCTTTACACTCCAGTTTTCCTGATATAGTGGTAATTAACTTTAGTTCCATAACATTTGAACTTTATAATGTGCATAGACGTGTCACTGTCACAGAAATTTATCCAAGGTGGATGAACTATAATACAAATGTCTTGTTAAAGAAGTCTCTCCCACATTTACTTGCAAGCTATTTGACCCATGGTGAAGTATACTATCAGTTACCACTCATTAGCAGGATACAAAAACATTTTCCTTTTCCTTGTGCTGAGTGATGTTAAATTTTGCTGGCAGGATGATGACAGCGATTTAGAACATGAATTGGAAGCTTTTCCTGCTGTTATTGGTGAAGATTCAACAGAAGCTGCAGCATGTGTGAAGGTATATAAAATAAATTCATACTCAACGAGTCTTTGTTTTAGGCTTTACTATTTCAGATCTTCCAGGTTAGATAGATGGCCTCAAGTTTGATTGTATGATGGGTTGGGGTTAGAGTTAGTGGATTTGTAAGAGTGAGATAAATGGAGCAAATAGGGGTTACTTTGCAAGAGGAAAACAGATAACTGGAATTCACTAGGTATTGGCTAATTTTAGGGTTCTAGGGTTTATGTGAAAGCTTATTTGGGAGAAAAGTGGATGTAGGAAAAAAGTAGGGTTTAGAGAGTAATTGTGGTAAACGAAACAGAAAAATTAAAACTGATATGGAGTTGCAAGGAAACAAGAAAAGAACTCAAATTTGTCATTTTCAGGCTCTCTGGACAATATCATTGAAAAAGGAAAAAAAAAATATATTACCGAAGAAGTGGAGAAAGAAACTCTAGGCGCACAGTGGTTCAGTAAACCAAACATTATATTTCATTAGGATTATGTAGATAGTTATGGACTTTCTTACCTTTTCCTAATAGGAGAAGGATTATGACAAAGATCCCTAATTGCCAAGTAATTGAACCCAGCTTATAATGCCCATCGTTGTAACAATGGACAAGCAGGAATGGTGAATTGTGCACACAGGAACTCCAATGACAAATGACATGTTGTGAATTGGGTATATGAGCTTTCACATAAGAGTGGTTGACATTTCTATGTGGGCATGTTTTTATGAACTTTTAAAATATCTCAATTGTACTTGACCTTACTAATGTACAGATCCAGCCAGCTTATTGTTGGAGTGGTTGTTTTTGTCAGGTTCTAATGGCCTCTGGCTTACCAAGTGACTCAACTCATCGCAGTGGTGCAACAGTTGAGGCTCCATTGACCATAAATATACCCAATGGCCAGCCATCTAGAACTCATCAAAATTCACAACCACCTTGTTCAATGCAAGGGATGAACATTACAGTTCCGGTTTCTGTTCAGAAACAGCCCCTCCTTGCAATGACAACGTCTACAGGGGCAACTGCTGAAGGAGGTGATGCAAATGGATCAGCTAGCAATAACATGGCTCCTCGGAAGAAAAGAAAAAAGTGGTCTGAGGCTGAGGATTTGGAACTGATTGCTGGTGTGCGGAGATATGGTGAAGGAAATTGGGCAAATATCTTAAGAGGAGATTTCAAAGGGGAGAGAACTGCTAATCAGCTATCTCAGGTGTTTTTCTGTCTCCGCAACCGATTCTTGAAAATTACATGCATGCTCTTGGTTTTTCTGTGACTTCTCTCGTATTAGCTTCTCCTCCTGTTGTCATTTCATGTTTGTGGTTCCACGTTCTTTCCCGTTTTCATTTGTTATTATTTAACATCATCATACCTTGTAATTTGATGCATCCAAAGAGACATAAAGAATTCCTCCACACAAAAAAAGAAGAAAAAAAGGGCACCATGTCATGCAGAACAACATAATCGTGATGTTTATGATTATGGTTGGTTGATGGCAGAAGTTATAGAAATCACCAGAAGTTTAGAGAAATGAATAACAAAAAGAAAATCTAGGGGTGTTGTAATTGCGGACAAATTAGAGAAAGAGATAAACAAGGAGTAGAACAAAGAGGTGAAAGTATAGATGGAAATATCAAGGCACCAAGCCTTCAAGGCAGTAAACGTTTCAGTAACAATTTCCTTTCATCAAAATCTAATTTTCTTTACAAGAGCTAATTTTTAGGAGCATAGATAGAGCACCGAATGACGAGATAATACTGAAAGACTCATCAAGTAGAAGTAGATTTGTAGAAAACTTAAAACTGACTGTGAAATGACATTTGAAAGCTGGGAAATAGACTGAAGCATAAATGACATTTTAGGATGGAATAGGTCATAATAAAGATATTTAGAGTCCAAAGTCAACTGCTCTTATTGAATAAGCTGGGAAATGCCTTGTTTTGGCCCTTTATTGAGACATAAGGTTTGTAACTAACAAGAAAATTCTTTTACCATTTGGAGAAGTCCATTGGGGTTGAATTCAGATCATTTAGTTTTCATAAGTCTTTACATACCGAAAATGCTATTGCCTAGTGTTCAATTATAATACTAATTTAGATGGCTGAATATTTACATTAGAGTAAGTGGTTAATTGCCATTGGTAGCGTCCATATTTTGCTTTTCTGACTGAAATGAAAGAAGGAAAGAAGAAAATTTTATTAAACTAGGTTATCGAGCATGGCCAGGTGGAAATCTTTCTTTTGTTACTCATGCACTAGAGAGTACTATCCGTGAGTACAAGAGGGTAGTTATTTAGGAATAGTAACTCCGAGGGGAATTAATAACTTGAGGTTCCTTTTTACATTTTACTTTTAAAAAACTTTTTAGTATAGATGACCTAGAGTTTGACTTAGCTCTTGGCTTTGGTCCTTTTACTTTTAATTTTTATTTTGGAAAAGAAAAGCCCCTGGATTTCTTCATTTAAAGTGAAGTGAATGGACTTGAGTATTCTTTCTTTGAATACATGGACTTGAGCATTCTTTCAATAAAAACATGAACTTGAGTATTCGCACTTGGATATTTTCTGTTTATATTGTGGAATTCATAGTCCACTTGTCATATGGTAGTGGAGGGGTTGGAGATTCAAAAAAGAATTACATAAATTTATTGTAATATTAAGGGCATCCTTGGAATTTGGACTTTGGAATTTGGACTTATTAGCATTTAATTATCTGATTGTGTTTTGACACAAACTTATCATCCTTTATGTGACCAATAAAGGTATGACGTTATACCATTTCTTTGTATGGTTCTGGAGAGCATGTGTTGCGTCAATGTGCTAGTATATATAATAAACTTAGGTTGAAGCCATACTTCATATAACAATTTTGTGAATAAATCAAGTCTCTAATCCATAAATTATAATCAGAGGTTGATTGATGTATATTATAAAAAACTAGCTGAATTTGAACAAAGCATGAACTCTAAAGATTCTGCTAGGCTGTGGAATTGTGTGAAATGTCAAATAAATGTAATTGCACACAAGTATGCATAGATGACACTGATGAGTTTTCTCACTGATGCAAATTTGCAGTGGATTCAAACATTGAGACACATTGTACTACAACAATCCGTTGTCATCTAGTTCGGTCAGATGTCTGGGTTTTACCCAGGTTTCCCGGGTTCAAATCCCGGCAACGGATTTTCTTTTTCCCTGTATACAAATATTTTGTTGTAAACTTGTTAAACAAGAATTTGTTTTATCTTTTGGAACTGAGGTAGTGGACAGTTCATTTCAAACTCTACATGTGTTCCAACTCTGACTCTTCTTTCTGGTTGTCATTGGAGGCATGAATGCGTACTAATCTTCTTTTTTTCCTACTAATTTTATGGTTTGTATTACAGAGGTGGAAATATATTAGGAAGCATCATCATCAAGACTTGAATGTGGGAGGCAACTCTAGTAATAAACTTTCAGAAGCACAGTTGGCAACTCGCCATGCAATGTCGTTAGCCCTGAATATGCCAAGCATAACAGCTAACACGATTGGCACAGGTGATTCTCTCCTCCTTCCATGCTGTTCTTTAGTTGATAAAAAAGTAGATATAATTCTTATGCTCCTACAACAAGGACCAAGAGGTCAATGGATCCTCAAGTCCTCCCTTTAAAACTTTTTTTCCCCAATAGCAAGTTCCCTTCAAGTCAAGCGCCAGATAGATACTTTTCATGATTACTGAACAGTATAGAGGCTAGGACCTTTCGAAAATCTTACAAAAATATTACTTGCTCGTCTTTCATAATGCTAAAGCAGACTTACCATTACCCTTTTAGATTATATTTAAGTTCTTAATCTATCAATCTCTTTAAATTTTCTGGCTGCGGCATTATCTTTAGCGCATTTTCCTAGTGTTGGGATTTATTAACCAGGATTTTATTTTTTTTGTGTGCCCCTTTTTGGAAATCTTGACTTTTCATGGATGCATCATGCATCACCTCTTTCATTAAAGGGTGCTATTTGGCACCTACGTCACTGAAACAATTGTGTGTGAACTCTCTGATGTCTTTTTAATTTTTAAATAATGATTTTATAAAACATATATTAGTAGCTATCAATGTGAATATATAACATGCATTGTTCTTACTTTTAAGCAGCTGGGACAAATACACACAGTAAATTTGGTGGAACAAATGCAACTACCAACTCTCTGCCTAGCACTGCTGCTGAAGAAGAACTGCAGTCTCAACAAGGCCTTAAACCAGCAAAGCCATATCAAATGGGATTATTGGGTTCAACATCAAAATCTCAATTGACCTCCAAGAAAACCTTGACAAAGCCTAATTCCAATACTGATGGTATGGTAAGAGCCACTGCGGTTGCTGCTGGGGCACGGATTGCTTCTCCTTCAGATGCTGCATCACTGCTCAAGGCTGCTCAGGCAAAGAATGCTGTCCATGTCTTGCCTACAGGTGGTTCTTCTATCCAATCGTCCTTACCTGGTAGCATGCGTACACACCCAGAGCCTCATCCTAATTTACATTACATGCATACGGGTTTGGCTGCTACGCCAGTTTCTACCCCTCTATCCACTGCTGTCACTCCCAGTGCCACACACCCTGGGTCTTTAAAAGCTCTCCCTCAGACGAGTCAGCACGCTCCAACTAATAGCACATTGCTATCCAAACAGATCAAGGATGTTAGCTGTAGTCTGGATTCTGAGCTGGGCTGCACTCCAACAGAGCAGGTCCAAGATGGAGCAGTCATCTCTGAGAATGGACAGAATGAAGAAGGTCAAAAGGATAAAGTGGATTCACCTGACCAGAAAGCTGAGTTAAAAAATTTATCAACTAGTGCTGAGAATCTCGTTGGTTCGTTGGACATCAAAGGAGATGAGACTGATAATATAGCTGGCATAGGTGTACAATCTGAAGAGAGACAAAGTGCAAAGGATAATGAGACTTTGTGTTCACTCAAAGGCGATGATCCATTTGCAGCTGACAGTTGTGAAAACCAAAGTGCAAGTGAGCAGCAGATAGGTCTTGTGAGCATTGTAGGAGATGGATGCAATGGAAAACAGGTTTTAGGCAAAGAGGAGACTGGTATTAAGATCTAGTGGAAGATGAAGATTAGAGTATATTGTAAAGATTGTGGTGTAAATTTTCTTAAAGAATCTTTTGGTAATTTTAGGGTGGATGGATAGTGTTTGTCAATGATGTAAATTTTGGATGGTGATGGCGTTCATGCAGTGCATTACATTATTCTATTCAATTTGAGCTTCATGTTGAATTATTTGAGATTGGGTTTGCCGCGTAAAGATAGCCCTCTCTCTCTCTCCTTTTATACGTGTGGAGCCGGCGACTTTTGCATTATATCTCTCCCTTTCTCCTTTTCAGCATGCGGGGTGTCACGGATTGCTGATAAAAACTAGAAGGCACACCAAAATTGGTCTAATGAACCACAAGGCCAAAATTGGTGTTTTCTGATCCCCAGTTGCTATGGAGCTGTTCTAATAGAAAGGGAGAGTCCCTCTTTGCAAATTCAAAAGGCCCTACGTAGTTTCGCAACGCCAAGCAATTCTCAACCAACACATGCGATTCATTCTGTTTCCGTCTTAGGGTTGTTGAGTCAAGTCAAGAAGAAGAAAAGAAAGTCCCACCTTGTGGATTAAAGGGTCCTTTGGTACACATGTTTGGTTTTGACTAAATTTAGTATCATGTTTATTTCATTTAATTCTAGTCTTAGATGGGATTGCTAATACCGGGTCCACCAAAAACACCTCCTTAGGAGGGGACTACTATGCCCATGTAGAAAGGGAGGATTAACTAGTCCTATATTATTATTATTATTATTATTATTATTATTATTATTATTATTATTATTATTATTACATACACATATACTATAATGTACATATATACACGTATATACACATATACATGTATATATATAAACACATATATACATATATAATATATATACATATAGATATATACACGTATATTATTATTATAATATACCCATATTAATATTATAATAATAGCATACATGTATATATGTGTATATATATTATACCCATGTATGTATTATAATATACATACATATATATAAATATATGTATATGTATTATACCCATGTATATTATAATATACATATATACACTTATATATATGTTTATATTATTTATAATATATAATATTATTATAATATACATATACATGTATATACACATATATGTTATATATATATATTATATGTATGTATATATACATATATATTATGTATATTATAAAATACATATATACATATATATAGATATTTTTGAAAAAATAAAAAAATCTAGTCCTAGTCCAAGCATACAGCAAACGCAGGATAAATGTTATCCAACTTAGACTAAGCCAAGCCAAGCCAAGATAGTCCCTAAACATAGTTCATATCAAGACAGTTCTGTGTAACAAACGAGCCCTAAACTTTTAGGGACAAGCAAAAGTAGGGGCAAAGGTTACTGTTTAGGTAGTTGCACTAGGACATCAAGCATTGGACACTCATGAGTAGCAAGTCGGCCATATGAGTACCTTATATGCAACAAACTCACACACAATAATTAATGTTGTGCAAGCAACAAATAATAAATGGCAACACATAAAATAGTTGTAAAGAGAACAATCTCACAAGGCAACACACGAGGTAACGAATGATTGAACAAAAGCTTCTTTATATTGATTGGCAAGAGAGTACAATGTATGATCGTAGATTATCTCCAGTCATTGGCTATATCTCAAATATAGCCCTAAAATAATGCAAAATCTATCTCTAGTCATGGACTAAACAAAATTGTGGCCAAATTTGGAGGGCCACATTTGGCCATTTAGCCCTCCAACCAGGCCACATTTAGCCCAGCTTTGGCTTAGGCCATATTTTTTGTGGGTCCCATGCATGTGCTTTTGAAGAAGATAAATTATCAAGTGTGGGTAAAAGCACGAATCATCTCGTGTAAATGTATATCCAACAACCAAAAATAAAAGCGCTAACGTCATCAATATATTTTTAAAAGCCTTTTTAAATATTTTCAATTCGTGTTGTTTAAGAAAAATTTATAAAAAAATTATTGGTCATAACCATTGGAGGTTAGACTATTGAAACCCAACTATTTTTTATTATTATAAATGTGGTCACCTTTTTAAATATTTTTAATTAGTAAAAAAATTATCAAAAATTACTAGTCATGACCGTTGGAGGTCAAACCATTGAAACCTATCCTTTTAAAAAAAAAAATTGTGGTCACCTTTTTAAATGTTTTCAAGTGTTGTTTAAAAAAATTATAAAAAATTATTGGTCATGGAATATTGTCTCTAAATAGTTGTTTAATTAAATTAAACAATATATAGTTGTGGAATGCATGAATGTTGTACCATAGTTTTTCTCAAAATAATAAAATATGAATTACCCTAAAATATAGCCATGCATGATTAGAAATGGAAAATTTTTGCCATGCACTATTCTTTAAAAAATTAATATTTTGAGGGGCTAAATATTTAGTCATGAACTACATTTAGCCCAATGACTAGAGATGACCTTACCTATACAAGTGAACTAGCCCAATATTCCGCTGATTAGTCACCCCCCTCTATATAGCATTTTATGCATTTTTACTTGTTGCACGAAGAAACATTACTTGTGCTTGAGGAGTTATAATGACAAAATTTTTTTTTAAAAAAAAAGCATATTTTTTAATTACTGAAATACCCCCCATACTCAACCAAAGTGCAAAAATTCAAAAATGGGCGAAACTGCATTGACTAAAAAATGTATACGTAAAGAAAAGAAAAAGGGGACAAACAACTCTCCCCATACCATCAATAGATTATAGAAGCTTTTTCTTCTGACTGGACTAGAGAGTGTAGAGAGTGTGACTCTCTCTCTCTCTCTCTCTCTCTCTCTCTCAATCAACCAAATAACCCGTAGGTGCGTGTTCAACGCTCTTTGACTCTTCTCTGTTGTCCCTCCTACTCTCACTCTCTCTCTCTCTCTTCCGGTCAAAGCCCTCTCTCTCTAAAACCCCTTTGTACGGTTTAGGGTTTAGGGTTTTGGCTAAACCACTCAAATTGGCTAATTTGGCTTGTCATATTTCATAATATGCAATCTGAAATTCACTATAAGCAAAACAATGGTTGAGAAAACCAAAGACCCTAAGAAATGTTCTATCACCGAAGAAGATACAGCCACTCTCTTACAAAGGTCCCTCTTTTTCCTCTCATTTATTGCAGTATGTGTGTGTTTGTGATGATTTTGGCACTCTTGGGTTGAGGAGTATGGGAAGTGATATTTAGAGTGCCAAAATCATCTCCCTTTTTTACCTTTTGGGAGTTCCTGTGTATTGGGTTTAATGGTTTTTTTCGTTTTGGATAGGTGCAAGTTTTTTTTAATAGTGAATTGGGTTTAATGGGCTGTTTTGTTTTTTAAAGGGCAGGTACACGGCAACGACTGTGTTGGCATTGCTACAGGAAGTGGCGCATTGGCCGGAGGCGAAGATTGATTGGATTCGGTTGGTGGCAAAGACTTCAACTGGGATCTCCAATGCCAGAGAGTATCAGATGCTTTGGCGCCATTTAGCTTATCGGGAAGCTCTTGTTGACAAATTCGACAATGGGTCTCAACCCTTGGTCTGTTTCCCTCTTTCTTTCTTTTTTTTTTCTTTTTTTCCTCTTGAATTGTAGTTTGTGGTGTTTTCTGCATTCTTTTACATAATGTTTTAAGTTGATAAAATTGTATAAATAGGGTTTTTCTATTAAACCTAGCTTTTTTCTGAGTTCACCCAGCACTTGAATTATTTTTTTGTTTAGTGTGTATTTTAAAAAGAATTTGTATTATAGTGCAAAAGGAGAACAAAGGACATAACACATACATTTTCCTTTTCCATATTGTGAGAGATGTTAAATTTCGCTGGCAGGATGATGATAGCGATTTAGAATATGAATTGGAAGCTTTTCCTGCTGTTTGTGGTGAAGCTTCAACAGAAGCTGCAGCATGTGTGAAGGTATAAAAAAATAATTTCATACTTAATAAATGCCTTGCTTTAGGTTTCTTATTTCAGATCTTCCAGGTGAACCCTTGTTATGGAGTGTTTCATGCCTGATGATCTGTTGACTTTAATTACAGTTCCCAGTTGAAGCTACTTTGTCTGTTTTGTATGGAAATCCAAATGGCTATGCTGCTTCTTTGGAAAATCTCCTTTTTATCATTCCCAGTTTGAGTATTTTACAGAGATATTTCACTCCTGCAAGAATTGAGCAAGTTAATATTTAGATTTAGTGTTCAGAAGTTGGAGGAAGCATGTTACCAACATCAAGAGGTAGTCCAGGATTACAAATACTGGATTAAGGTGGTTTTCAGAAAATGATAGTAACTTCTGTGTCTGATTTATGCATATCTGGCTACAAAAAGTAAGGAAGTACTAATTAAAATTTAAAGTCAAAAGAGTAATACTGACGTTGGACAGGTTAGATAACTGGCCTTAAGTTTTATGTTGGGTTGGGTTAAGTTAATGGATCTGTAAGAGTGAGATAAGCAGAGAAAATATGGGGTAGCTTCCAAGAGGAAAATCGCTTACTGGAATTTACTGTGGAGTGGCTAATTTTAGGGTTCTAGCATTTATTTGACAAGCTATTTGGGAAAAAAAGAGGATCTAGAAGAAATTTCAGGTTTACAGTTTAATTGGTTTAAAAGAAATCCTGATTTGGAGTTGCAAGAATACAAGAAAAGCACTCAAATTTTTGCTATTCATGGTTTGTGAACAATAACTTTGAAAAGGGAAAAATATTGCTTCAGTAAACCAAACCTTAGTTTCATTAATTAAGACTCTACTAATTGATAGGATTACATAGATAGTTATTTACTTTCTTAGTGTTTCCTAATAGTAGTAGGATTTTGACTTAGATTCCTAATTGGCACAGAAAATTAACTCAAAGATCAACTTTTGATGCCCATCACCGTAACAAATCTTAGAAACTACCAAGTAGAAGGATGCATGGCCCATTGTTAAAGCTCATGTCAAGCAATGAAATAATTCAAACCTTGACACAATGAACTTGAATAAATTAAATATTAATATCCCAGCCAATTACTGTGGAACTTATTTTTGGACTAAAAAGTCTTTTTTGAGATTGTAAAACCTGGGTTCCTATTTGAATAAATTTGTTGACATTTGCTCATTAGCTGGGGAAGATGGCCTCAATTAATGGACAAGCGGAATGGTGAATCATGCACACAGGAATTCAAATGGTAGTTCGGTATATTGTAACTGTGTTTAAAAGGTTTCACTTTAATACGGTCGGCATTTTCTATATGAAGTTGGCCTCATATTAGCTGTGTTTAGTTTAGAATCTGCATAGGTTTCAACTTAAATCCATTTTGTCCCAACTTCTGGTCCACGCCAAGGTCGCAGAACATGAAACATTATTGAGTCTTCCTGATCTAGGTTGGTATATCATGGGTTACACATATGTGGACGTGTTTTTATGAATATTTATACTATCTCAATTGTTTTGACCTTATTAATTCACTGATCTAGCCAACTTATCTTGTTTGAGTGGTTGTTTTGTTAGGTTCTAATTGCCTCTGGTTTACCAAGTGATTCAAGTCATCGAAACGGCACAACGGTAGAGGCTCCATTGACCATAAATATACCCAATGGCCAGCCATCTAGAACTCATGAAAATTCAGAACCAACTTGTTCAATGCAAGGGAAGAACATTACAGTTCCGGTTTCTGTTAAAAAACAACCCCTTCCTTCTGCAACAACGTCGTCAGTGGCAACTGCTGATGGAGGTGATGCAAATGGATCGGCTAGCAATAGCATGGCTCCTCGAAAGAAAAGAAAAAAATGGTCAGAGGCTGAGGATTTTGAATTAATTGCTGCTGTGCAGAAATGTGGTGAAGGAAATTGGGCAAATATCTTAAGAGCAGATTTCAAAGGGGACAGAACAGCTGGTCAGCTATCTCAGGTTGTTTTCTGTTACCCCAAGTGATTCTTGAAACTTAGGTGCTTGTTCTTTGATTTTTGGTTACTTTTTCATTTTCTTCTCTATATTATACCTTGTAATTTGATGCATCCAAATTGACATAAGAATTTCCTCAGAAGAGAAGAATACAAATGCACCATGTCAAGTGGGATCACATAAGCTCTGTGCTGCTTATGATTATGGTGGGTTGATGAGAGAAATTTGAGTAACCAGAAGAAATTTAGAGAAAAGAAGAACAAAAAGATAATCCGGGGTTGCTGTATTGCAGAGAAATAGATAAGTAAGGAGAAGGTATAGATGGAGATATGAAGACACAGCCTTCAATGCAGTAGACCTTTCAGCAATAACTAATTTTCATTCATCAAAATTTGCTTTACGAGAGCTAACCTTTTACAAGCTTAGGTTGAACAACAAATGACTTCCATAAATACTGAAGAGTCATTAAAGAGTAGAAGAAGACTTTAGAAACTTAAAACTAACTTTGAAATGCCATTTAAAAGTGAAATAAATTAACACAAAAATATTTCAAGTGGAAAGTAGACCGCTCTTAAATGGTGTTTAAAATGAAATAAAAGTGGACCATTACGCCATTTTGATTATCTGATTGTGTTTTCTTTTCAATCTAGTCTTCTTTTATTCGACCATTAAAAGTATAACATTATGCCACTTCTTTGTTATACTCTATATTTCATGTGTAGCACATGCGTCAATGTGCGGTTATAAGGAAAATTGTAGAATTTCTGTTATCTTATTTAA
Source organism: Prunus persica (assembly GCF_000346465.2). Classification (NCBI taxonomy): domain Eukaryota; kingdom Viridiplantae; phylum Streptophyta; class Magnoliopsida; order Rosales; family Rosaceae; genus Prunus; species Prunus persica. Next base: position 43,543,343 of record NC_034009.1, on the reverse strand, counting down.
TGTTAGGAAAACCTAGGTTGAGGGCATACATTCTATGGTTATTCTTTAGATAAAATTTTGTGAATGTGATCTATTGTGGTAGACTTATCAAGGGGTAAATCAAGTCTTTAATCTCATTAGTTATAAGTTTTTTTTAAGAGAACTTATAGAACATAACATGAGAAACTGTTTGCAATGTGCCTTTCATGATTGCAAGATTTTGATTGGTTAGGGTAGACCATTTTGTGGGAGTTTATAAATAATGAAATGATTATAATGTAAAGGAAGCACAGAGACCATAATACTACAGCAATCTGTTGTCATCTAGTTCGGTCAGATGTCTGGGTTTTACCCAGTTTTCCTGGGTTCAAATCCCGGCAACGGATTTTCTTGTAACCTAAATATGAAAATCTTGTGAATCATGTAGTATGAGGGTTGTTAAACATAAAAATTAAAAATTTGCTAGTACCTTTTGGAAATAATTTGTTGCCATCTTTTCTTGTTTTTTTGTTTTATTTATTTATTTCTGAGTTAGTGGGTACTTAATTTAAAACTCGACCTGTGCTCCAACTTTCACTCTCTTCTTTTTGTTGTGTTTGGAGGTATGAATTTGCACCAATGATTTTTCCTACTAATTTGATGAGTGTATATTACAGAGGTGGGCAATTATTAAGAAGAGGAATCAAGAGTTGAATTTGGGAGGCAACTCGAGTGGTAAACTTTCAGAAGCACAGTTGGCCGCTCGTCATTCATTGTCCGTAGCCCTCAATATGCCAAACCTAACAGCTAAGACAATTGGCACTGGTGATTCTCTCCTCCGTTATGCTGTTTTCAATTTACAGAAAAGTACTAATAATTCATATGTTGCTTCTAAAGGACCAAACAAGTCCTGTGATATTTTTAGGGGACCCTCAAGTCCTACCTTTAAACTTCATGTTTCCTCCTTAATATAGTGGCAGCTTCCATTAAGGTTAAGGACAAGATGGATACTTTTCGTTATTACTGAACGGTATTGTTAGAGACTAGGACTTTTTGAAAGTCTTACGAAAAAGACTTCCTAGTCTTTCTTAATGCTAAAGAAGACTTATTGTTACCATTTTAGTTTAGAACACTGCTTGGCTTATTACCTGTAAGGAGCCAATTCCCCCTCACCTGCAGACCAGATTTGACACATACAAAATGACTCATTAAAAGCGCAAAGAAAATTGCTCCTAACAGGTAAGAAAGGAGCCCTTTTTTTTCTTTTTCTTTTTTTAAAATAAATTTATATGGAAGTGCTTCACCTGTCAAGCAATGTATTTAATATTGTAGCTGCTGCAGTATCCAAGGCTCACTTCCTATGATTGGGATTTTATTAACCAGGATTTGTTTCCCCATTTGGAAATCTTCACTGAAAAATTTGGCACCTAAGTTAGAATGGACCAAAGCTGATGTAGCCAAACTGAAATAAATGTGAACCTTCTGACTGCTTTTGTACTCTGATTTTTAATTGATATTTTTTTTAAATTTATTTTAGTACTTATGTATGTTTATTCATATCTTGTTTTCTCCTTACTCTTAAACAGCCGGAACAAATGCTCACAATAAGTTTGCTAGAAAAGTTGCAACTAGCAACCCTGTGCTTACTACTGGTGCTAAAGCAGAACCACAGTCTCAGCAAGACCTTAAACCAACAAAAAAACCATATCAAATGGAATTATTGGGTTCCACGACAAAATCTCAAGTAACCTCCAAGAATACCTTAACCAAACCTAATTGCAATGATGATGATATAGTAAGAGCCATTGCGGTTGCTGCTGGGGCACGCATTGCTTCTCCTTCAGATGCTGCATCACTGCTCAAGGCTGCTCAGGCAAAGAATGCTGTCCATATCATGCCTACAAGTGGTTCTATCCAATCGTCCTTACCTGGTGGTATGTCTACCCACTCAGAGCCTCATCCTAATTTACATATGCGTACCGGCTTGGCTGGTATAACACTTTCCACCCCTCCACCAACTGATGTCACACCTAGTGCCGTACACCCTGGGTCTTCAAAAGCTCTCCCTCCGATGAGTCAGCCCACTCCAACTAATGGCACATTGCTATCCAGACAGATTAAGGGTGTGAGCTGTAGCCTGGATGCCAAACTTCCATCAAAGCAAGAGGTTAGGACTGAAGAAGGAAGCGTAATTGCTGAGTTGGGATGCACTCCAATAGTGCTGGCCCAAGATGAAGCAGTTATCTCTAGGAACGGACAGGATGAGCAAGTTAAAGATGACAAAGTGGATTCACCTAACCAGAAAGCTGATTTGAAAATTTTAATATCTAATGCTGAGAATGCTGTTAGTTCATTGAACATTGAGAGAGATGAGACTCATCATAAAGCTGTCATTAGTGTACAAGGTGAACAGAGACAAAGTGCAAAAGATAATGAGGTTGTGTGTTCGCTCATAGGAGGTGGTGATCCATCTGCAGTTGACAGTTCTGAAAAACCAAGCTCAACTGAGAAGCAGACAGATCTTCTGGGCACTGTAACAGATGGATGCAATGGAAAACATGTTTTAAGCAAAGAGGAGGCTGGCATTAAGATCAATGGGGAACATGAAGGTTAGAGTATCTTGTGAAGATTGTGGTGTAAATTTTTTACCTTGTTTTTTTCTCACTAGGGGAAAGGGGATTGGAACTTGGGACATCTTCCAATATTGGGAAGAGAAGTGCCAATAGACTAAGAGCTAGTTGGTTTTTGTGGTGTAAAATCTTTGTCAATGATGTAAATTCTTGTCAGTTTTTTATGGTGATAGTATCACAGTTGAACGATGGATTGATATTATTTGTCAATGATGTAAATCTATGTTAATTTTGAATGGTGATGGTCTGCAGTGCATTACAGTATTCAAGTTGACCTTCCTGTTGAATTGGGTGGTTTTTTTTATTTGTATAAAGGGGAGGTCCCGTTGTAGCTAAGATATTTACTCCGGAACTAAAGATTTCATAAGAACAAAGAAAAAGGGTGGAAGTCTTTTTCCCTTCAAATTTTTAAAGGGCTGTATTAGTACAAGTAAAAAACGTAGAGTGCATCCATTAGCCATCGATCTCCACTACATGTTGGTATACTCTTGTATATAATGGTACATATCCAAACCAGTCGCAAGACCATGACAATGGCACATTGTCCTTACTTTTCCTTCGGCATTGCAACTATCTTAAGTTGCCAGGGATCCACCACGAATCAAAACGATTTCTCCTTTCTTTTCTATGCTACGAGATCTCCTCTTCTGAAATTTCTGGTTTGATCGAAAGTCCTCTAACTTTCTTATCCGCAGACAACTACTCGTTCAGGTCTAAAACTACAGAAATGTCCAACAAAAGTGGTAGCATTTCTCAACTGACGACCAACTTCTAATGGAATCATAAATTTTAAGGCCTTATACACCCTCCAGTAGATCGATATTAGGCTAGGCTAAAATTCATTCCTTCACAGGAAGACAATATAGTAGTAGAATCCAGGTGATCCCAACAAAAACCTCTTCATGTCAACTAAATGAACTTGGATCTGTAAGCCAAGAAAATTAGGTGTTGCAGACAGCTTTCTACGTGAAGATTGGCAGGTAAAGTGTGCAATAAGAAAGAAAGAGAAATCATTCTAAGTTATCCTTTTTCAGATTAGCAGTAACCCGAAATCAATTTCCAATCCCGACTCTAACTGCCAGCATGACATCGATCAATTTAAATATATGCATTCAAAATGGAACGGATGGGAACAAGTAAAAAACAACAAGGGGATGCATGTTATTATAAACAGGACCTGTGTTCTTTATGATCCATCTGGCTACCAAACACAGTTGGCTTGCCCACAAAAAGAGAAAAAGTGATAGATCACTTCCCAATACAATGGCACATCAATTTTGAGAATACAGTAACAACCGCAGAATTATAAACAGGACCTGTGTTATTTGAATTTGGTGACAATGAAAGAGGGCATAAAGGGGAAAATTTAGACTAACCCAAAATTTTAAGAGAAGAGCAAAATAGATGGTCGCTGGAACATATAACCAAGCTCCCTAATTACTCTACATGCTAATATCTAATCCGGCTTAGTATCACTTTGACTGAGCACTGTCCCTCCTGTTCTTAAATGCACAGCATCCATCCCAGGAGAAAAAAAGGGAGTTTAAGAAGTTCAATGTTACCAATGGGCAACTTCTTCCAGTGATTTTCAGGGTGTCCGCAACCCATCCTGCAAGGCTTGCAGAAATTATGGAGATATGGCAAATTAGGAAGCAAGAGAAGCTTGTTTCTTCCCTTTTTTTCCCTGACTGCTTTTCTCTCCTCCCTTTATCATTCTGGAGAGGATATCAGCTTGTTTTGTGTTACCCTCTTGATTTAGGCTCTTAATCAAATCCTCAGTGCTACTCCAATCGGTGATCCCTCCTTTCTCCATTAGTTTACACAATATTGAGTATGCATTAAGAGTCTTCCCTGATGCTAATAGAGCATCCAACACTTTATCATAGCTTGAGAAATCTACACTGCAATCTCTCTCAAGGCAAAAATCTAACAGCTTGAGAGCGGCAATTGTTTTCCCTTTGTCAGCAAGAACAGATAGAAGGCTGTCAAACTGAAGGGCACACCCACTTTGCATAAGTAGATCAATTCGTCCCAGTGCTTCCTCAACATGACCTCTCATAAAGAGGGCTTCCAAAATCTTGGCAACCAAATCCATGTTCTCCATCACCCCCTTCTCTACCATACTCTTCATTACTCGGCTTGCAGTTTGAACCCTCCCATCTTCAAATAGACTCTCTATCACTGACCTGAACAGCGATGACTCCGGAATATGCCCACCTTCAATCATACTATCCAAAGCAGTTTTAGCATCAGCTGGTTCACCTTTACTCAGGTAGCTCTTAATGAGCAGAATGTAAGAATCTGCTTCTCCAGGGATCCCTCTCCTATTCATGATCCTTAAAATCTCAAAAGCAGAATCAGAATTCCCTTCTTTTGCATGCCCACGGAGCAAATTATTGAAGGCAACTGAATCCTCAACACCCTTTTTCATCAACTGCCGGAAAAAGGCTTCAGCTTTCCCTGTCTGCCCATGGTTGCACAAATACTCAATCATTGGGTTAAAAGCACTAGGCTCCAACTCAATAGAATTCTGAGGCCTCAAAATAATTTCTTTCTCAATAAGCTTATCCAGCAACTTGACTGCTTGATCATACACCCCAGCCTTGCAAAAGTTTTCAATCAGGATACCATAATGACCAGCCTCAGTAGGAATTCTCAGCCGAATCATTGCCTTGAGCACATAAGCAGCTGCATCCATATCCCCAGACTTGCACTGTAAAGATAACAATCTCTCAAAGATTGAATTATCAATAGGAGCAATATACTTCGAAACCATCTCCATTAACACCTTGTGAGCTGCATCCTTTTTCTCTGCATCACAAAGCCCCGGAAGTAAAGTCGAAAAGGTGACAGCATTCGGCCTAATACCAAAAGACTTCATCTCCCCAAACAACCTCAAACCATCATCAACTCTCCCAACAGAAACATACCCTTTAATCATGGTGGTATAACTTATCACATTAGGTTCTATATTCCTCCCCTTCAACTCTACAAACAACTGCTCAGACTCATCCATCTTATCAACCCGAATGTACCCATGAATCATGGTGTTATAAGTAACAAGATCAGGAGAAATTCCTCTACTTTTCATATCCTCAAAAAACCGCTTGGCGGTCTCTAACTTCCGGCTCTTTAGGAAACCCCAAATCATAACATTATAAGTATGCCTAGTGGGCTCTATTCCCTCACTCAACATGGCATTAAAGTACCTCTTGGCCATCATACACCGACCCCAACGCAAGATAGCCTTATACAGAGCCTCATAGGACTTGAGACTTCTCTCCACACCCAATTCCTTCATTTTAATGAATAACTTAACAGACTCTTGAATAATGCAACCCTTATCAGACTTACCATAGCCATCAATGAGCCCAATGAAGAGGTCCTCGTCCAACTGCACACCCTTCTTGGGCATGTCCAATAGGATACACCGGGCATGGTTGAGCTTCGAATTTCGGCTCAGAATCTCAATGATCTTCAAATGGGTCTCGCGGTCGTGTTTAAACAACCCGGATCGCTCAACCCACCTGAAGAACTGGAGCGCATGCTCCCAGCTCCGAGCGCCGTGCAATACATTCCACACAAGGTTGTGGTCAAATTCGGGTACCAAATTCCGGATCGAGTTCTGTAACCGGGTCGTCCAGACCCGATTCGCCATCATTCTGCAGATGATGTCCTCTATCTTTTCTGCGTTTCGAGTTCGATGCTGCCTAGCTTTTGGGACATGGGTCGGGGTCACTGATCCATCTTGCGGGTTTGGGGTTTCGGTTGGGGCTTCGGTTGAGGCTCCGGTTGCGGCTTCGGTTGAGCTGAAGAGGCGGAAGAGCGTGAGGGTCTGAGGGTTCGAGGGTCGAGGTCGCCATTGGAAGGGTTTAGAGAGAGAAATGTAAGCCATTGATGGCATGGCAAAGGGTTTGAATGTGTGAAATGGGAAGTAGGGATTGTAGGAGTGTAAGAGTGTGAGAGTGAAGATCACAGAGCGCGAGGACCGTCGTTCTCACTTGTTAGGGTTTAAGCAGGATTCAAAGAAATATGGGCTTTTTCAATTCAAACATTTGATTTGGGCCACACAAACATAAGAATGCGTTTTGAAGGCTCTAGCCCAATTGTTCAAAAAGGTTGATCATGGGCAAAAAGCATTTCAACATATTTCCAAGGGCTGGTTTAGCAGTGCTTTCAAATTAGTTACTTGCTCAAATGAGGGAGGGAGGGACGTAGTAGAAGTGAGCAACTGTAAGCAACATATACCTAAAGCAAAAACAGTTTCAGACCATGATGTTGAAGTAAATCTCCAAATGTAAAATGGTTGGAAGATACAGATACCTAGCATGAAGCAAACCGCTTGTGTAATCACCGGAAAGATGATCTATTACCAAATGGTTCGTGGTCTAGTGATATTTCTTTTCTCGATGTTTCAAAAACTCGGTGATAAAAAAACAAAAAACAACTAGATGATTTATTGTTTCTGATGCTTCCCCGCGTAGGAGGCACTGACATTCAACAATTGTGATGCACTGTAAATCTCCTTAGTATGCAGCCTACTTTGCATAAATTAACATCCACATAAGCATTTTAATTCTGGATGGAAGATGAAGTTTCCAAACAAATTTTAAGCAAACAAGAGAAGATCTTGAATAATATCATACAAGATAATGAAAGAAAAAGAGAATACAATACTACAGCATTAACCTGTCTCTGGTTCCTGTCCGCAAATGTACTATGCATGACTAACATAGAAGATTGATCCCTCAATGAATTTTAAAACTAAAAAGATAAAAGTAGAATATAACTGATCATCTACATTGGTTGTTCTGGTGGTGGTGCAGCTGCTGCTAGATCGCTGTGTTGTTTCTGTAATGCTGGGCTGGCACATGAGAAGATTGATGGCTTTTGCCTTCTCAACTTAACCCCAAACAAGAAAGACCGCAAGGGAATTCGAGCCTTACTGGTTGAGCGTTTCGGTTCAATGCTCTTTGATGCCATGGAAATTCCAAGTTCTTCATCAAGTCTTGCTAGCGTCTTCTCGACCTCAAACTTCAGTCCTCTAACACGGCTAAGACCTGCCTTCAATTCATCATTGACCTTGTTATTCTCTTGCTTCATGTTGAGAACCTCGCCTTGAAACTTTGCAGCCTGATATTTGCTTATAAGCTCCATCTTCTCTCCTTCTGAACCTAAATTGGAGAGTCTTGATATCTCATCTTGAATGTGGCACAAAGATGAGAATCTACGCTGCAAGTCATCTTTAAGTACTGCATTGTGTTCCAACCATAAGGACAGTTCAGTTTGTATCTCTCTCAGGTGTCTGTATATTGGCCTGCCATCTGATTGTAGAGACTGCTGTTTAGACCCTCCTTCATGCTTCTTTTTATTCTTTAGTTTGATCAACTCTGACTGTAAATCCTGTATCGATGTCTGGAATTTTTGTATCTGATGAACTGAGGTACTAAACCTCAACCAGAATTCTAAGTTCTCCTCCAGCAGCTCATCAATGTCTGAACGGAATCTTCCTTCAATAGCTGAAACAGAATGGGGTCTAACAACATGCCTTTTCCTCGTTGCTTTTTCTTCCTCCTTTCTAGGTGAGACTTTCAAGTTTCCTGATGAGTCCTCAAATCTCTCTGTTGCTTGCTCACCAAGATAACTGGCAGCTATTTCTTTATCGAAATTTAGAGATGGAACAGGAGAGTACGGTGATGCAGCTACTTGAGTTGGGCTCTCCAGGGAGCCTTCCTGATTTGGATACTTATATACTGTCGAACAGGTGTTAGGACTATCATCCAGATTTGTCTCTGGGGATCCCAGTTTTTGCTTCAAAAGTTTAATCTCCTTGTCCTTCGAAGAAACAACACTCCTCAATTCCCTTATCTCCATTGCCAAATCGAAGATGTTATCCCGGTTTTTCTTCTCCACTTCTCCCAGCTTCTTCCTTGCATCCTTATAATCCCGGAGAATTGAAGTATACTCCTCTAGCAGAACCTTTTCTCTATCCTCTAACCCTTTTAAGAATAGTTGCCTCCAGTTTGGTTGATCTCCTTCATTTGCAAGTTCCAGTTCCTGTGGCTCAACTTCAAGATTGCTGTCTACTGTCTCAGACAAAGCCTGATTCTCAACCTGTTCCTGCTGCATTGGCTCCTGAGGCTTTTCAGTCATCAAACCAAGGCTATTGCTTGGATCAGATTGGTTTTCTTCTTCACCCTTGACGGAATTTTTGAGAATTGTAACATCCACTTTCTTAATTTCATCTTCTGTCATTTTGTCCTCTAAAACCACTGATTCTTCATCGGTGGCCGACTTATCTGAATCCACTTTAATCTCCTTTTCTGGTTTGGCATCAAGTGCTCTCACTTCCTGGAATAGTCCTGCGTTCTCATCCTCCTCTTCATGCTTCACACTATGCAATTTTCCAGAGAGATGATCAAGATTACAACTAGCTTCTGTAAAATGCGCTTGGAGGTTGTTATTTTGGTCTTCTACACTTCTTTTTAAATTTTTAATTCTCCGCAACTCCTCCTCCAACTCCTTTATCCTTTTCCTCATCCTGTCCGAGTTTTCCATCAGAATCTCCTTTTCCTCTTCCAAGCTCCGAATGTGTGCCTGAAGTTCATCTGTTTCTGATTTAAATCTATTTACTAGAGCATTCTGAGATGAGACTGCAGTTTCTAGACTCACAACCTTGTTTACAAGTCCATCAATTTTCTCTGCCAGTTCTGTAATAGTGGAGGTGTTTGAACTTGTATCCAGCTGTTCCAAAATCTTAGACCGCAACAATTCCTGATCATGTCTTTCTTGGTCTACATTTCTTGTTTCTAGATCAATGTTCTCAGCCTCATCCTCCTCAGTTGGATCACACCAGTCTGCGTCTTTCAAACGAAATTCGTCTTTGAGGTCTTCAAACTTCATGCAGGCTTCCCTAACCCTTAGGTGCTCAACTCTTGCCTCTTCTTCTGTTTCATCTTTCTTTTCCTGTAACTTAGTCAAGCTGTCTTTGCATGATTTCAAAGCTGTGGCAGCCATCAAAGTTCGAGCTTCGTTATCTTCGATGACGGTGCCAATGCCATACTCATCTTGTAAGCTGCAAACTCTTTTTTGCATACCAGTGATCTCGTTTTCAAACTCCCAGTATCTGTCATATCCGCGTTCGTACAAGATCTTCACAAACTCCTTTTCAGTTTGTAGGGCCAAAATATCCTTCTGAAGCTTATCAATTTCTTCCAGTGCCTCATCTTTGGTCAGTCCTGACCTTGGAGTTATGGTAGCTTTAAAACAGCTTGTATTTCTCTTAAGCGGCCCCCTCTTTAACATGGATTTGCTCCTGAAATCTTTATTGGGTAATTTGGGAACTTTTGGGATGTTTTGTTTGGATTCTTCTGTGGAGGCTTTGTTGGGACCGTCGGAAGAAGTTGATGCTTGAGAAGCAATTTCCTCATCCTCATCCTCCATTGCATACTGAACTCTCTCTGGGAAAACTGTGGCAATCGTACGGTTGGCACTCTGCAGATCTCTTGACAAGTGATCATATCTCTCTGCTAAAGCCCGGTATGCCCGGAACGATTCTTCAACATAGGCCACTAGCTCTGGCCTCTTCCTGTAATACATTTCTGCCCTCTGTGCAAAGGAGTCCCCATCATTATCAATGATTTTAAGTGTACTATGAACTTTCTCCTCCATATCTGTAATTCAAGACATGTCTGTATGTTAGTATAATACCAACCACATTCTTACAAAGCAGACGCAGAATTAGCCAACTGGGGAATTCAATTCACAATGTACAGCAGCAGTTTAGCTTATGAGACAATGCACTTATAAGAAGTTTTAACTACACAGATTTGGAAGGCGATTATAGTCACTGTAAAAGAAAAATAACAATGTTCTTTGAATTCATGGGGGAAATTTAAAACTGGTGCTCTTGTTATAAATCATTACAGGTTCCCTAGCTACATGGTTGCTCTTTTATCTTCATGCTCTCCTTTTCATTCATGTACCTCTTCCTAGAGGTTTTTGTTAGCAATTTTAAAATTTTCTTTGGGAAAATTCATCAAACATTTTCTAGCTGCAGCAGTACATATCTTTCCAACAAATGGGATATAGGGTTTTATTGATGTGGAAGCAAATCTACATAACCTACTAATTCCAATAAAAGGGAAATTAAAGAAAGAAAAAAAAAACAAAGCAAGAATTTTTTTTACTGTCCTCTTTCTTTTTATCATATCAATGGAAAAAGTGGGTAAAAGATATCAAATCTAAAAGGAAAAACAGATTGGATCAATCACAGATCAACAGGAACACTGATCTCACTTATATTATGACAACATACACACACACATACCTTGAAGGTTCTGTTCCAGCCATTTTGACTGCTTTGTCCTGATGTGGCTGGCCCACCACCATGAATATGCATTGCTTGCTGCTCTCTGCAACATTCTCTCTCTCTCTCTCTCTCTCTCTCTCTCTCTCTCTCTAAAGAAAAGCAATCATTATGAACACAAAACCCACAAAGATTATTTCATTCAATCCATTGGAGAAAACCCAAATCACACAATGCAAGCCAGAAGAATAATATGAAGTCATGAATATTGAAGGAATTAAGAGAACATCACATACAGTTTTTGACAAATGGCCTGTTAAGGACCATACATGGAGGAGAGGATACTTCGCCTGGATTATAGGTGTTGGAAAAGCTCAAAAATGCAAAGGCCTTGTCCACGTGGCATGCTATCAGTTTGCCAGGTTGGTTGTAACCAGGAAAAAGAGTGAGCCCATGAAAAGTTTTGGATACTTCTCTTGTTTTGCCTAACTTTTGTTGGAAAATACAAGCTGGATTCGTTATCAGATAATCTTCCCTTTTTTTGGCTATTTCTGAAAGAATGCCATCTTCTGTTCATCAGTTCAAGCTGCATACGCGTATATAGTGACTGTTACTGTTGCTGTTATAACTAAGCTTTCAGCTTATGGGCAAATGTTCTAGGAGAAATTATACCCATAATACCCTATAGTCTTCATGTTTCAATTTTTTTCATTTCTATACATTTTTTCTAATTAATTGATGAAATGGGCAACAAGCTCCGGTCGTCACATTTAAATCTTACCTCAGACTCACTCTTTAGAGAAGCTGATGATATTCAAGTGACATCTAAAAATCTGTCAACTTCATCAATGACCATTTAGTTTAGTGGCATTCAGTTTGTTAGAGGATAATTTGAACTCAAACTTCATGGACGGTATACCGTTAATAAATCCAAGAAGAACTCTTGGATCGTTATGAATTATATGTGTTAGAACTAATACAATTGCAGTGACCATGTATCTCGACCTTTTTTTATTTTTTATTTTTTATTGTGAACTGGGGTGGAAAAATCCCAAGCAACGTAACTACATAAAATCAACATAAATAAGACGGGGGCGAGACACCCCAATCAAGTCGTCAATAACTAAAGAGCCTATCCAACTTGGAGCAAAATCAAAATAATACACACCAAGACCCATGTTATAGCTCCAGTTAGCTAATCCGTCTGCGACACAATTCTTTTCTCTGTAGATATGCATAACTGCACAACTATCAAACTGATTCATGATCTTACCATAACTGCACAGCATCTCTACTTTGAGTGTGAGAAAAAGACACAACTTTGAACTTTCGCTTCACCCTCCAATAAGTTACCCATGACCACCAAATAATGCCCTACAAACTACCTCTTCGGTTAAATCAAGTCCTTGTAGTTTTTATTTGAATAATGTTAACTATGATCACTTCTTGGTGTCAATTTGATCCTTCAAGTGTGTCAAAGTTCTTTTTTTATTTTTTATTTTTTTTATATCTAATTGTGTAAACTATATAGTGTGCAGAATACATCTACAGGACCTAATGCGATCCTGAGGACCTAAGGAAAATATCCACATAATTCTAAGGTGATCTTAAGTATTTGTTTCTGAGTGCGTTTGCTTGAAGCCTATATGCCCAAAAAAGCCCCATATAAAAATTGTTTCAATCCTAAAATATTTGCAGAGAGAGAGAGAGAGAGATTCATATTATATTTACATATTTTTTATTATTATTCAAAAAGTATTTACAACAATATGAATTATTAACACGTTATTTACAATAACATCAACATGAAGCTCTCAGAGAGTCATTGGTTTCTTCTCTTCACATAATATTTACAATTTTTCTTTTATGAATATTCATAGATTATTTACAACAGATATTAGGAAGAAGCATTAAGCTTCCTATCTCTCGTACGTTCAGCATTATTTACATCCATGAATCACATGTAAAGCAAATTTACACATCCCACCTATTATATTTTCTTTTCCTTCCCTTTTTTCATTTTTCTTCATTTTCTTAAAAGTTTCCCAAGCCAAAATTTCCTCTCTTTTTTTTTTTTTTTTTTTTTTTTTTCTTTCTTTCTTTTAGCTATTGACTTATATCACGCGGCACCATCCTAAATTTTGAAGCAGCCAACTACTTGCTGGCCAAGGCAAATCCAGCAAGAAAGCAGGCCACCTTCTAGCAATAGTAATCCTTCATAAATCTCCATGTCTACTACTCAAAGTTATATTAGCTTGGACCAACATTAGCCAGTCCTCTTCTACTAATAAGTATCCATTTCAATCTGCCTTCAGCTGTTCCTGAGAGAAGAGAGCCACTCTTCCATATATTTCTTGCTTTCTGCACAAGAGAGCAAAATGCAGAGAACAAGTCAGCATAAACTGTCCATTTTACTTGGGAAATACATTTAGCCTTTTCCCACAACTCAAAACCTGGATTACAATTGCCACAAGCAATAGCCCGATCTACAGATCTACAGATACCACGACTTAACAACACACAAAAACAAAAGCAACAGGAAATCAACAGACATGATAAGACAGAGCAAGTATGCAATTCCAATGGAATAATGAAAGCGAAATGAACAATTAACGAAGCACCTAACTTCCTGGTAACCACCAGAAATAGGAACAACAATAATGCCAATGAATTCATGATGCCCAATTCAATTTATTGAATATCTGAGAACTCAAGATACCAATGCAAGGAAGGAACAAGGACTATTCAAACAAATTTATGATAAGAGCAGAACATAGAAACTTTTATCGTTGGGATATCTCAACCAACTATATGGAAAATCCCTTCCCCAACTACTCCAATACAAATAATCGTCCATTGAAAGATTGAGAGCTTCATTACCACTACAAAAGGCGCCAAACTTATAAATTTAGCAACCAAAAAAATATACTAAACATATAAGAGTTTCCGAATCACATACTGCAAACTGGATAAGAAATTCTGGAATGTGGACAGTTTCTTATAAAAAAATTCAAGACATATTTGGGACAATGCATCCATTTCTTTTGAAGTCACTTCCTGAGTTTTTACTTCCTTTTATTGCCGTTTAGGATTCACTTAAAACTGACGTAGTTATAGATGAACTGCAGCATCAATCAATATAATGACTACTAAAATTCAGTGAACACGAAATATGCATGAATATCGAGAAAAAGTGACACTGACACTGTGACATGAAAGGAATAGGGAAAGTCAAGATTCACCAAGTTGAGCGAAATGTCAGCCATTAACTTTCACCAATCCTATATAGCTCTTAAGATCCAATTGTATACACTGTAACTAACTATTGCCTAGCACTTAAGGATGGACTCTACCATTACATACCATATTCCAAAATTTAGACAGTTCTTCCTTCACAATCATGTTAATTTGAACTGTTCAATAACTAACTTCGATGAGCTCTTTTATGTTCCTACCCACAGAGAGGGAGATTGAGAGAGAGAAGAAAAAGTTCATTTTGTATTTAACACAAAAACAACATTAAAACACATTTCACTCCTAAAAATGGAATTTAATATCTTAAAATAGTCAATGCCCTATCAAGTCCAACTCTGTCCTTAAACCAAAATTTATGCTGCTCTAACTGAATAAACACATGGCTGGACACATCAGCACTTTGAAAGAGGCTGTTGCATCTTAACTTTTCCCACTCGAATATTCAATCGGTATTTGAAAAGGCAAGTCCCCAATTTTTAGAAGATCATTAAATAGATTGAAAAGAATACTTCTAGCCATCAAAATTCTGCATCCTTAACCGAATAATTGACTATAACTTGTCATCCTCACTTATATTACAATATACCAGAAGCAATGGCGGTAATAATTGAACCAACTGTAGTCAATGTTTTCCCTAAGAATAAATCATTAGCAACGCATTCAATGAGTGGAATATGAGACCCCCATAGTGTAGCCAGAACTGGCTGCAGAGCGATTGTGAAATCAAAGCAACAGATGTAAAAGCCCCTTTTCTAAAGGTGGCTAATAATCTAAAGGTATTAAAAATTTAAAACGAAGGTTTGGTTTGAACATTTCATATCAACTATGGTATTTCATCAAGCAAGACATATAAAAGAAATGCCAGAAATTTTTTTTGTAAACAGATATAAATAGGCATATAAGAGAAGCTCTTACCATCGGAATAACCATCTGGGATGTTCCCAACAGTGCTCAAGATATTGCTCTTTGGATCCTTCACCATATCATGAATAACATGCCCATAGCATGGAACCAGCACAGCAAAACTATCGTCTGTATCATCATCACTCCGAAACCCAGGTCCATGAGGCTCCAACCATCCAACTGACCAATCCGAGTCATCAGACTCAGAACCAGAAAAACATCCTCCCTCAGATGGAACTAGAACAAGATCATATTCCCTATCAATTTTCCGTTCTTCCCGACTATGCCATTTGCGTTTCACCCTTCTTGATGATGATGAGGCCATACTGGCCCCCTTAACCGAAGGAAACTTTAAACCATCAGATTCCCACATGCCGGGGTCGGGTGAAGAACTTAAAGAAGATGAATTGGAGATTCTAGGCTCTTTCTGCTTTCCACTCCACAACCACCATGAAAGCTGGGTAAAAGCCACAGCCATTTTCTCATTCAAAGATCTTTTGCCAGTTGCACCAAGTATCTCGGGCCCAACCAGTGGAAGTGGAAACAGACAATAAGTTGGGTAATTTCTGCCTGTTCCTGAGAAGTTTATAAGAAGAGAATTAACCGATGAAAATAGTACAAACCTAATAATACAATTAAAAAGCATATGCAAGCTCAATGAAACAAATAGATGCTGTTGACGCTTACAGAAAAGGGAAATTTTCATAACACATATGCAGAAAAAGCTTTGGCTTTATGGAAATCAAGCAAGTTTGATTATTGAGAAATGAGATGAAAAGAAGAGAAAAATATTGCTATGACTATAGTTTTTGCTTGGAAACTGAAACAGGAAATGGCATCAGCAAAGTGCATTTCTTTTGGCTGAGTCAATAAAACTGTCCTATTTCTCGTACAAATTACCAAGAAATTCAATGTTTCCCTTTTATACTATTCAGTTTTCTGGGCAACCAAACAAAGGTCAAGGTCTAAAGTCTAACAACTGCAACATTCAATGAATACAGACGCTCAAAAAGAATAAACCGAATGTGACCCAGAAAATCTTGCTAGTCAAAAACCCAACTTTCCGAAAGAAGAAAACACGGTTTTACCAATTATAGCAGTGAACGCAATGAAAGAGTTGAATGGATTTTGGAAAATACAGAGCCAAAAATAAACACAATAAAATTAAACAAGCAGCTCCATTTGTAAGTTCTAATGCAGAAATAAACACAATAATAATAACAAATCACAATATTCACATTTCCAGACCCATGAAAATAGACCAAAACCCAATTTTAAATTTTCTATCTCCGAAACAATAAAGCACTGAAATTGAAGCAAAAAGTTGGAGCATTTCGATCTTTCTTGCTTCCAAAAACAACTTCTCCACGCCAAAATTCACCTTAATTCTTGTAATCCAAGTAGCCCGTAAAAACAGAGAAAGCCAAAATTCTTTTCTTGTGATTCAAATTTGGAATATCAAATGGAGATTCAAAGCACCTCCGAAAATGAAAACAAAAATCTATGTATTGAGTAGGAAATTATAAAATTTCGGAAAGCGAAAAGGTATAATCGGCCACTTTAATTTGGTATACCTTGAAGCTTGAAGTTAAGGTTTAATTTTTAGGGTTTCTCAAGAAAGTAACCCTGATTTTCATCTGTATTCAGTCAGAAAGGGGAAAAGAGATTGTTCCAATTTTACGGATAAGGGCTGTTATGTAGTGCAAGCGAGTTCATAAAATAAAGGAAGGATAAGCTTACACGTGTGCAAACGGGAGCATATACGTATGAAATTGAAAGAAATTCCAGATCAGATTTGTGATGATGGAAAATAAAAAACTTGCCTAGTTAGAAGCTGTTTCCAAGTTCCAACAATATTTTAAAAAAATTCTAGATTCAGTTACTTTCTTTTTGACTAAGCCAACTAATCGACCAAAAAAAATATCTACTACAGGTTACATGCAACTTTATGCTTATATCTGACGTGGTAAGTCATGTGATGGGAGAAAATAGACGTTCTATTAAATGATGAGAGGGCAAAATGTTTGTAGTTTGAGTGGTTAAGAATTGTATTTGAGGATCTATGTTCGAATCCTCTCATCTTAATATAAACAAGTGACTTTCTTACGTGAATACCACATCAATAATGTCATATAATTATCTATTTAGATTTCTCGTATTGTCTAAGTAGTTTCTAAGGAAAGATACGCAGACAACTTGACTATAGTATAGGTCGGATGTTTTCGTTGTGAGCAGTAAGCAGCAAATCTCCCCTTAATAAATGAAAACAGGTGTCATCGAAAGATTAGTAGAGTTGGTTGATAACACAAAATGACGATTTATATGACAATTATTTGAATCCCCACTAATCGTTTGAGTTCTATACATATGTTGTATTATAAGGTCGGTTCTTTATGTTATACGTTAAATTAACGAATTGGATTTGAGCTCACAAACACAAATACGTTAAAATATGACACATTGCAATAAATTAGAGCACAATGATTTATTTAAAAATTCCTGCAAGAAATAGGAAAAACGCAGTGGTTTGAATATTTTGGAGAGTTGAGAACGACATCACATCATTAACAAGTAGCAGCCCCCAACAAAAGTCCTACTTGTTGTTCTTGGTCACATGAGTAGAGATTACTCATCCAAATAAAGCTCATCAAGTTAAGATATGGCCAACTATATGGAATGAAATGAATATGATATTTACCTATTCACGTTTTGAATGGGATTCTAAAGGCTAAAGGTGTGGTTAGATAGAGAGACGGCTGGTAAATTTTGGTGGCCTAGACTTGAGATTTGACCTAAATTAGGAAGGCCATTTCCATTTGCGTGTACATGTGGTTCAAGTAACCCACATCCACTTGTTTGGATATCCTCCCCCTTTGTAACTTTAGGCTTAAGGCCAAACAAAGTACAAACATTTTCAATAATTTCTTTTTCTTTTTTACCATCTAACTTCTTTTATCTTTTTATCGCTTATAATTTAAGTGATTCCGAAGAATTATTCATGTGTTCGAGATCCTTTCTTCAAATTCCCTAACAAACTCTGGTGTACAAATTTGACAAGTATGACAATACTCTTTCTTGTTTTAGTCTTTGCGTTTTCCATGAAGTTTTGCCATCCCTTTTTTGAGGCCCACGTCTTGTCGGCAATATTTCCAATCGCTCTTAATGTTTCTTATTTACAATGCAACTCACATTTGGCAATTCGTTAGTGGACAAATCTCTCTACAAAAATAGGAGGTGAATATTTCCTTCCTACCACAAAGCAAAATTCTCTTTTGCTACTATCTTATTGGACATAATTTTTTTTACAGGGGAGGCTTATGAATGAGAAATTTTTTTCGAACTAATGCATGTACTTAGCTATCTTTCTTGCATTATATATAAACTAGCAATCCTATAAATGCTATGCATGGACATGTTTTATTTTATTTTAGTCATTTAAAATTCATTGTTAATTATTGTTGTACTCTCAAGATATTAGATTTTTTTCTTCATTTAATGCAAGTAGAAACAAGGACATAATTTTATTTTATTTTGGTCATTCGATAGGGAGGGGGAGGGGGAGGGGGAGGGGGGAGTATTAAATTAGGTTGTCTGAAGATTGTCTCCTAAGTGAATCGAATCCGAATGCACTTGAAAGGAATGAGTAGAGTTTGACTCACTTTTCCGCTGTGGTGCCTCCCTATGTATAAAAAAAATTGACAATGAAACAAGGTCCAAGGACATAATTAAAACTTTATAAAAAGAATTGACAATGAATTTTCTCTTAAATAATAATTTACTCCACGACAGACTATCTATTTATTTATTTGATTTGATTTGATAACGAAAAAAAGAAGAAGCAAGCAATGATTTATAAATCCCCGATAATATTATAAAACATGACGAGCTCTAATGGCCAACCAAATCTCATGGGCATACTAAAATTATTGAGGCCAAGTTTGCTTCCGTCGTCCACTTCCAAAGAACAAAGATAGGGACAATTTGTAGTTAGCCACAAGCCTGTAATCCCTGGAACCTTTTCTCTAATCTGATACAGGTGTCACCAAAACAGAAGGAGACAAATTGATCGAATAAGCTTAGGATTTGACGGGCTTTCAACGATCCAATGAGAGTGATGGTTGGTGCTGGTTAAAGCAGCCAACGGCAGCGATGCACATGGCAGAAGATTGTGCATGAATTACACAAATGGCCCCCACATGCATGTTCGATCTTAATTCCATCATGTGATCATGACCCTACCTAATGAGATGCTAGATGTCACAAAATACAATTAATAATATAATTTCTTTTAGAAGAAAATAAAAAACAGGAGGGATGAAACTAAAATTGACAGAAATCATTGATAGGGGCTCACAAAATATTTGCACGCAATAGTGACATATTGATCTGTTTCCAGTTTGGATAGACAGTTGTAGTTGTAGACTTTGATTATTTTGATAAGCGATTATTCATATTCGTATGGCGAAATGATTGAAATTCATCCGTTTGGAATTCTTTTGAAGAACACATCAACTATTTTCATATTCGACCTTGTTTTTTTTAATAATTTTTCTTATTGAAAGGGACGATAATATACTAAATTCATACACATTACACGTATGTTAGGACTTGACCTAAGACCTTGCCTGAGGGAGCAATTGCTTCAAACCACTACACTAATTGGTCCATTGCATACTTGACCTTAATGTATATAGTTATTATATATATATTTTTTATATAAGTGATATTGAAAGAAAAGAAAATCGAACTTAAAACATCAAGGATAAATACTCTTTAATTATTTAAACTAGAAACCCCTTAACATGTATACACGAATATTATAGTTAATAGGATTGTGCGTGAGATATACAAATAAATATCATATATCTATATGACGCTTTGTATATATTGTATTTTTGCTTTTGACACCTTCTTTTATATGAATTATGGGGCAGGCTTGTGTGTGGTTTGACTTTAACTTTCTGTTGACTTGTTCTATTCCCACCATTGTCAAGATATTCATAACCTAGCATGGTCGTTTGAGAGTATTTCTTTTCTCGGAAATTTTAAGAAGTTAATTTTGTAGCTGATGTTTTTACTTTTTCAGAGACGTGTCCAAAGTATTCCTAAAATATAGATCCACCCCCTTGGGTGTGACTTATACTTTTAACTTTGACTGCTTAGGGTTAGGTTGTATTCAAGAATTCGTGTTGTAAAAAATAAAAAAACCTTTCTTTTGTGCGTCACCCTAAACTGGGTAGCTAGCTAGTAACTTTTACCCTTGAGATTTCTGCCCATTACCCAAAACTGGGACACTTAGCAACAAAACCCAATAAATTTGTGTCTCTGGAAAATCAAATAAGAATTGATTGGGCTTTATGCACCTTAAATAACTACACTTAATTGTGTCACATACGGATTTCGGCTTAAAATTATGTGTGAGTTTTCATTTTTTCTATTCCAGCCAATGTTTGACCTTCTCCTTTCTCCTTCTCATCTGACAATGCCGTCTTATGTCAAAACGGTCTCAACTTATGAACCTCCGGAAACCAGACTCCCAACTTAGAAGCCAACTTGGCAATTGCCAGTGGCCATGGGCTGACAGACAAGCCATCAAAACCATTTTGGGCCGAGCCTTGGCCCAATATCAAATACGCCTAATTTATTCTTATTATTGGCCCACATAGGAGCAACCAGGGAAAAAAAAGCAAAAAAAAAAAAAAAAAACGAGGAAAACAAACAAAACTAATTGCGCCCGAAGCTCTCTCTGCGTGTGTGTGAGTGAGTGAGCCGCCCAACTATGGAATCCTTAGCCGTCTTCAACTCCTCACTCTCACTCTGCTCTCCCTCAGACGACCACTTCATCCCAAAGCACCCTCGACCCTCCCCTACGACGTCGTTTCCCGCCCCCAGAATCGCCATGTCCAGGCTCGAGGTCCGCTGCGCCGCCCAAGCCCAATCCGCAGAGCCCAAGCCCAAGGAGGCCAAGCTCTGGGGCGGCCGCTTCGAAGAGAGCGTCACCGACGCCGTCGAGCGCTTCACCGAGTCCATCTCCTACGACAAAGCTCTCTACAAGCAGGACATTTTGGGCAGCAAGGCCCACGCTTCCATGCTAGCCAAACAGGTAAACGAAATTTTTTGTGTGTGGGTTTATTTTTCATGAATTGAGTTTTGGGGGTCTGTTTGGTTACGGGCAATATTTGTTCTTTGTTCTGTTTTAGGGATTGATTACTATTTCCGACCGGGATAGCATCCACCAAGGGCTGAGCGAGATCGAGGGGCGAATCGAGAACGGCGAGTTTGAGTGGAGGACGGACAGAGAAGATGTGCACATGAACATCGAAGCGGCGCTGACCGATTTGATCGGCGAACCGGCGAAGAAGCTCCACACGGCTCGGAGCCGAAACGACCAGGTCATGACCGATTTTCGGTTGTGGTGCCGAGACGCGATCGATGCCATCGGCGCGAAGATTAAGCATCTTCAGGTTTCGCTTGTCAAATTGGCGATGGAGAACGAGGGTGTGATTGTTCCTGGGTACACGCATTTGCAGAGGGCTCAACCTGTTCTGCTTCAGCATTTGCTCTTGGCGTTTGTTGAGCAGGTTTGTGTGTGGAAAATATATGATTGTTTGAAATGTTGTTACAGAAGTGGGATGGCCATAAACCCTAAAACGTTAAACCCTTAAAAATGAGAAGGACGATTGGAGCTACATTACCATTTTTTAGGAAATTAGGGCCCGTTTGGTGGCGTTTTCGCAGGCCGTTTCCATTTTCATTCTCAGAAAATGCTTGTAATTTGCTTTCGGTGGTGACGAAATGAAAACGCAGTAAACGTTTTCTAAAAACAGATTCAAAGTTTTAGTTATAATTATGAAAACCCAGTCACTCGACCATAACCACCACTACAGACCAGCCACCAGCCACTCGAACCCAATCGACTCCCATCCTTTTTCGTTGCACTTTAGTCTATGTAGTTAAACCATTACATATGATTTAATTTTATATTTATTTTAAAATAAAGATTATAAGAATACATAAGATTTTTTAATTTTAATTTTATTTCTTTTACATTAGAATTTTATTCTATTTTTAAAAATTATATATATATATATATATATATATTTTTTCTATATGAGACATTAATAAAAATGCCTTAGAAAAATAGTTCACATATTGATTACATGATGCAACATTCTTTATTTATCGTATTCTCAAATTGTATTACCAGACACATTTTCACTGTTTTTGTTTTCTAAAATTGTTTCAAATTAACTTACCATACGCATTCTCGAATCCTGAAAATGCAAATTCGTTTTCTCGTTTTCATTTTCTGAAAATATTCTCTGAAATCATTCTCCGAAAACGTTACCAGACGGGCCCTATTATTTTGTCATTTTCTTAATATTTTGCTGGACTTTTGGGGCCTGATATTTTTTGAAACTATTTTAAAATAAAATAAAAATCTTGTTTTTCAGTTACATTAGTGGGGGCAACTTTAGATTTCAAACTTCAAAGAGAAAATTATGGGCTTAAAGAGCAACTTTTTGGATTCAAGTACCCAAAATAAACTCTTCCAATAATTATGTGTTGTTTTTACTATTTCTTAACCCAGATTTTAAAAAACAAAAACTGCTATAAATTCGTTTGTATATTAAAAGGCTTTAATATTTTTTTAGGGAAAAATTATATTGCAACTAAGTGTGTTTGCTTAATCTATTAACATATACATATATAATTTTTGGGCCTTGTGTTTTTAGTAGCTTGATAGTTGTTCTGTATATGAATTTGTGGATTAGGTTATATTTACATGTAAAAATTGGCATGTTGGTGCTTATGAAGTAGTTGTGTTGGCCTTATTATATGCTTGGCCTTTAGAAGAGATAAATTGTGGCATTTTTATGTTTTGTAGCTTGAACGGGATGCTGGTCGTTTACTAGATTGCAGAGTGAGGCTGAATTTCTGCCCTTTAGGTGCTTGTGCATTGGCTGGCACTGGACTTCCAATTGATCGGTTTATGACTTCTGCTGCTTTAGACTTTACTGCTCCTATGAAGAACAGGTACGCCCCTTGGTATAATGCTTTGGTTGGGATCGGAGTTGACATGTGCTTGTGTGCTGTAGTATGGAGCTTCATGATCCGTCATTTCATTGGTAATCTGCAAAAGATGTTGTAAACTGGCCAATTAGTTAACAAATTAGTCAATTACTTTATGGTATTCCTTATGCCATCTTTTCTTTCTTCCCTTCCAATGCATGTGAGACTTTGCAACATATAGTTCTATGGTTCACTTACCATTCTAGTCAACAAATTGCATGGAACTCTGTCAAAGCAGCTGATATGCTGATATGCTGATATGCTATCTTTTCCTTTAATTTTAAGAATTACTGATGCTTGCCGTATTCTTTCATTAACGGCAGCAAAGATCAGTCATGTTTATCCACTATTGGCAAACACAATTGTTCAGTATATCTTATATTCATCATGCTTTAGTGTGCAGTAATACAAGTGCATTAAGTATACCCAATGATCTCAGTTTGATGAGTATAGTGATTGTGCTTTGTGGTCCAATCTGTTGGGTTGTGTATTCCATGCTTCTTTATGCGTTCATTAAATAATTGATTAATTTATTTTCTTCATATAGTATTGATGCCGTTTCAGACCGAGATTTTGTCATGGAGTTTCTTTCTGCAAATGCCATTATGGCCATTCATCTCTCCCGGCTTGGTGAAGAATGGGTATTGTGGGCTTCAGAGGAGTTTGGATTTCTCACACCAAGTGACAAGGTTTCAACAGGAAGTAGTATCATGCCTCAGAAGAAAAATCCAGATCCAATGGAACTTGTTCGTGGAAAGTCGGCTAGAGTAGTAGGAGACCTGGTTACCCTTCTCACATTGTGCAAAGGACTTCCCCTTGCTTATAATCGTGATTTGCAGGTATAATCTTTTCTTTTTTACTTCAAAAAGGGAAACCTAGTGTGCCTCTTTAGTGGTTTCAAAGGACATCAGTTCTTTCCATAGTATGAAATATCGATAATATCGAGGATATTTCGGTTTTTTCGAATCACGGATATTTCGAAACATATCCATGTACATATCGTATAAATATCGACAATATCGACGATAATATCGGAAAATATCGATGCCGATAATTTCGCTCACATTTCAGCAATATTTTGTCAAAATATCGGTGTAATATCGCTAAAATATCGAAAATATCGATGTGAAGGAAAAAAAAAAGTTTTTTTTTTAAAAAAAAAAGGGAAAAAGGGGAGAAAAAAGCACAAAGGGGATATGAACCCCTCCCATTTTACTCCTCCAACACCTTAAACACCATATCACTTATGTTTTTGTGATAATATGCTAAAATATTTATATTTATATGGGTGGTATGTTAACAATTACATGCAAAACTATTTTGGGGATTTATCATTTGATGACTACTCTTCAGAATACACTTACTCTACACATAGAGATGATGAAGATAGTGAAAAATTTGAACCTCGTAGGAACTCTATGTGGTACTAAGTCACTCATGTATCTTACCATGCAATGTATAAAGTGTAAAATATTATAGTAAATCATTATATATAAATGATCACGGTGTATTTAATCTTTTTTCATTAATTATTACATATTTTTTACACTCATAGTGTTTGCCCGCTTGCTGTATAATCAACTTAAATTAGTTAAATCCATCATGCAATGCATTTCCTTCTAATTTTTTGTGATAAACTCATAGATAATTGACTAAATAAACATTCTCCAAAGTTTCAATAAAAATTTCCAAGTTTTTCTTACAATTTCCGTGGTTTTTATTCAATTTTTATCGATATCGATAATATCCCGATATTTCCATCTAAATTTCCATATTTTTGGACTACCGATATTTCCGATATCATCGATATTTTAGACCTTGGTTCTTTCATGTCAGCAAGGAAAGACGGGTTTAGTCGGGTTTGTTTCACCCTTTAAGTTGTTGAACCTGAAATTTAGGTCTTGGCCACACATTGCATGCACGTTACTTTGCTGAAATACAAACACAATGCTGCATACAATAACCTGTTCTGCTAGCATGTATATTGTATAAAAATTCATTTTGTATTTTAACTAATCCTGCAATATTTTGAGTATGACTATAGAAGGTTCTTTCTTTGCCCCTTGAGACAGGAAGATAAAGAACCTGTCTTTGACAGCGTGAAGACAATATTGGGGATGCTTGAAGTGTCTGCAGAGTTTGCGCAGAACGTTACTTTTAATAGGGAGAGAATACAAAAGAGTTTACCTGCTGGTCATCTTGATGCCACAACACTTGCTGATTATCTCGTGAAGAAGGCAAGTTCTATGGTCAACCTTCTTTTTTTACCAATTAGACGAGCTTAAAACTTCTTTAATTTGAATCGCCATTCATGATTAAAAATGCTGTTCTATAACTGGCAGCTTTGCTTTGGAACTATTGAAATTCTTTAGATCATTGATCTCAACGACCCATTTTATTTAGCAGTTTTGGCATCACATGTAGTTCATAACATTTGTTGGTCCTGATCAAATTTCAGTAGACTTCCATCCAAAATAACATAGTGTGTACATTGGTCTGTAGTTTTTACCAAAAATATATTACCCATCGACTGATCTTAACAATGGTAAGTCCAAATTTGTCCATAATTGCTACTGAAGTTTCTGTTCTTGTTTTGTACAGGCAATACCTTTCAGAACTTCTCATGACATAGTTGGAAGGGCAGTGGCCGTGTGCGTCTCAAAAAGTTGCCAACTTCAGGACTTGAGTCTCGATGAGCTCAGAAGTATTCATCCAGTGTTTGACAAGGATGTGTACGAGTTTCTTGGAGTAGAGAATTCAGTTAAGAAATTCTCCTCCTACGGTTCCACAGGGTCAGCCTGCGTTGCCAGTCAACTTGGCGACTGGGTTACAAAATTTGAAATCACTAAAGAGGTTTGACAAAAATGGTGCTAGCTGAAAAAAATTTGGAAACCATCACGTGGTCTTGGGAGTAGGCGGATTCAGCAAGTACGAAATCTGTCGAGATGTGTATACTATTTTTTGTAGTATGTTAAGATCCCACCAAGGATCAGATTGCTGTTGTAGGAGGAAGTGCTTCTGTTACGATGAATTCAATTTTTCCGCCTTTTTGGTGGAGAAATAAATTACTAGAATTCTTTGGTCCCGTGTTTTGGAAATTTTTTCCATTTGCCTTTATGATAACAAATTTGTCAGGACTTGCTTAACATCCTAAATATCAGATTTGCAAATGTGTGAGATCCAATTGTTGAGGCCTTGAAATGTGTATTGGCTTATTTGTTTAAATACCTGTGGTTTTCAAATAGTCTCAGTTTGCTTGTCTTCTGACATTTCAAATGACTCAATCCTCCCTGAACTAACATTACGTGACTAAGGTTGTTGAATTACATTAGTTTTTAGAAAAAAATTGTTCGATCAGCTGAAGTGGCATGGGTATTTTAATAAATTTAACTATTAAAAATTAAAAAATGCATCCAAAATAAAGACAACTCCTTTTTTTTTTTTTTTTTTTTTCTTTCTCCCTAGTCGTTAGCCCCCACCACATTCTCCCTCATCTCAACTAGCCCCACCGCCCAACCAACCCACACTCAACCAAAACAACCCTCTCCCCTCCACCCACACCCCCCTCTCTCTCTCTCTCTCTCTCGTCAACCCACCAATTGTCAAAAGGCTCAAAACCCATAAACAAAATCACTAAACTGACTTCAGATTTCGCATCTGTGGTAGTCCAGATCTCCCTCAATCCTCAGTGGCTGCCAAAGAAAGAGAGAGAATTGGGAGAGGCAGAGGATGAATTGTTGGTTAGGGTTTGATGACGTCGAAGAGAGGAGGGGAGGGCAGAGAAGATAGAGGGTGGAGGGCAAGTTGGCTTTAATCATTATAGAATTCTACTCCCTCACAGAATATGGCAACCTTAGTCACGAAATGGAAGTTCAGAGGGAAATTGAGTCATTTGAAACTTCAAGGGGGCAAATTCAGACTATTTGGAGACTACGTAGGGCATTTCAACAAATAAGCCTTTTTTTATTAAGACCTTTCCTATTGAGATGGACGATAGCATACTAAATTCACACACTACACGGATGCTAGGACTCGAATCCAAGACCTTGCCTGAGTGAGTAAATACTCCAAACCACTACATTAGTGGGTCTTTGCACAAATAAGCCTTGTTTTTAAAAGTAATAGTATCTGACATTTATCAACTATATCAATCTATGCATTCATCCATACATAGAAGCCTAGTTATAGAGCCAAAAAGTTTATCAAATGAAAGACAACGATTCTTCTCTTTCACCTCAATCAATGCCTTACACTAGCCGAGCAGGATCATCAATCAACTAACCAAAAATTCATAGTGCTACTGACCTCTCTTTTTTTTTTCTTTTTCTATGTCAACCTTTTTATATTTAATCATTATGTGTTGGCCCTTGGTAACTTCATGGATATATCCTACATTCCATCCTCGGCTTCATTTAGGCCTTCATTATTTACTGGCAGTGAGGAAGTTGGGTCTACAGTAACAAGCCGGATTGCCGGTTTTCTCCCCTTTTTTCTTTGGCCAGGTTTTGTACCGTTTGCATTCACCTGCAGGATTTAAAAATTTTCAATTAGGGACCAAGGAGAAATGTAATGAAATGCTCAAAGGGATAGACGCCAACAAGCAGAGAGTATATTTTGAATGCCAATGGCAATTAGGAGTGTAATCAGAGGTACCTTAAAAACACATTTCTGAAAGTTTGTCAAATACAAACTCAGACAGTCCCATACAAAGGTTAAGAAAACTATTAGGGAGCAGAGAACAAAGTACTCGCTGGAAAACATTTAGTTCTTTGAGGAAATAAATTGGAGCTCGAAAAGGATAACAAAGCATACCAGTATGTTCCCAATATCAGATAATGGTTTCTTTCGTGGCCCAAGATTGTCATTTGATTCAGCAGGCTTCTCAACTAGTGCACTCTGAAGCAGCATTGCACCTTGGGAAGCCACTATGCTACTCTTCTCTGTTTCAACGACATTCGAACCATTCAAACCGCCATCAGGCGTCTCTGATTGTGGCGAGTCATCCGACTTGATTGGGGCTGCCGCTTCTCTATTACTGCACTTAGAGGCTGCACAGCCACATGATGCCCCACAGCTACCACCGGTGGATCGACATCTGCATTTCATTGTCTTGCACAGAGAATACTTACTGCATGAGCAACACACTGTTGATGCAGTTTTGACTTTTATGGCATTAGAATTTTCTGATACGGATGTGCAGTCCACCCCTAACTTGCAACTATTGCTCCCAACAGAAACAGAATGCTGACTCATAATACCCTGATCATCAAACATCGTAACTTAAGGTTATAGAATAAAAGAAATCATGTTTTTCAGTTTATAATCGAGGATTTTATTTTGTATTTCATTATGAACACTGCAATTAATTCATTCCCTCAAACCACTACATGCTTTAGGTCCAGAAAAAGAAAAAAATAAGAAATTAAATTCAAAAGATCGAAAAGCATTGATCCACATCTAATCTAAGTGCACTAACCTGTGACTTATTCCCATGATCAATCTCAGCCTTGTTCAATCTTAGTTGTCCAACCAAACTACTTAGGCTAACAAATTGTTCCTTCAGGTCTTTAATACCTAAATCCTTCTCCAAGCAGTCAACCTCTTTCTCCTGGCATGGGCACCTTAACATGGCAGGGGAAAAAAGGGCAAGGCTTAAGCATAAAATGGTCACTTACTACCACTAAGGAAAAGCTTTACAAAAACTTTGCAGGAACAAAATTCAGAAGCAAAACTTCTCACCTCGACATTTCTTGCTGTCGTGCTTCTGCTTCATCCTTAAGGTTTGCAGCTTCCTCAGCCATCCTAAACATCCAAAATGAGAAATATGCCTTTCTTAATTCAGTTCCATCTTCTATGAAAAAACGTGGTTGGGAACGTTTGCCCAACGAGAACTCTTGAGCAGAACAATTTAAATAAATTCCAAAAAAACAATTAAAACAAAGCACAACAAATAAATTACTAGATACGTCAGTCATGCATATCTTGAAACAGTAGTATACTTTAGCTTTGAAGATAACTTTTAATAAAGAAACGAAAATTTTAATTTTCAAAAACTTCATTTGAGTGATGTGTTACTGAACTACAAAAACAAGACATACAAACCTTAGTGTCTCTGCAACGTCTCATGCAAGTTGTTCTTAACTCTGATTTGAGAAAGTTTGTTTGCTTATACGAACTCCAGATTAATTTATTTTCATCTAAGTTATTAGCCCCTATATTAACTTCTCCTCTACAGGTATCAGTCCCTTTGTATTGATTGTATAGTTCTAGAAATAGTGTTAAATCTATTGCACATAAACTCTCTAAAACCATACAGTTTTAAGTTGAAAGCATAAGTGAGGAAGAGACTATATGAATACATAGCTACATAGTTTCCAGCAGCAGTGCTGAACAGATGAAAGAGCTATTATTCAATTAATCACAGAAACCTGGAAAGAAAATAATAATGGGACTCACTCTTCTATTTGACGCTCATATTGAGAACATAGTTCGTGTAACTGTGTTGTGTCATCAAGCTCATGCTCAATACCCTGCACCAGATATTTAAAATGAGTCAAGAGTAATGATATGATTGCGTTGGAATGACGTCCCAAGAATTAGCAGATACGTTTTTAATTGCATGTAAAACCTCTTTGAAGAAGAAATAAAGGCTGTCATTTCCAATTCCACTAGTAGCACAACCAAATTATAGATGATACATATGTGCATATATAAGCATATGCACCAAATATACACACACACATTCTACTACTCCTTGTTTGGTTATGAAATACCTCAAGTGCTGCAATCTTCCCATTTCTAGCACCTACATGAGTTTAAACCAAAATGAGGGGGAAAAGTTAACTATTATACAATTGCAGCAACAGAAATGTAAGCTAACTCAAGCGGTAGGTTTCTGACCATCTTTTTTGTGCAACAAAGCCTTGCGAGATTCTAACAGCTGCCTAAGCCGTTTAGTGGCCATGAAAGCTTCCATATTTTTTCGATGCAAAACCTGAGGCAGAAGAATGAAACTCAGAGAATTATTTTAACACAAGTTGAAACTGTCAGATAGAAAGCGTTCCATCAAGTAGTACATCTATGGTATCTCAGTCTTAAAGAAAATATAAATTACCTTCTTCAGTCTTTGATTGGAGTCCAATAGGTTCTGCATCTCATGTTCATTTTTCCTACTATCTTTTTTGAGCTGTCGATGCATAAAGATACCCAGAAAAAATTCATACACCTTGACATAGTATAAATTCGGGATAATCTAACCGAAAAACTTTTCCAGATATACTAAGCAGAGCATGTTAGTAGCTTAAATCCATATACAAAAAGATACAATGCCAACAATCTTAATCTCAGATATGCATCTCAACCCATTCTACCCAATATTCAAGCTTCAGACGTTCCCAGAATGTGCTATTCAATAGAAGAGGAAATGCAAAATGCATCTCCAGTTGCTGGTTTGCAGCAATATCAAATGCAAACAAATATTTGAGTACACATGACAACAAAAATAGGCATGCCTCAAACAAACTGCCTTAAGTTTCATATGCATTTCCAATACCAGAAACTACCCAGTGCACAACTTAATAATCATACCAAATACTTTTCTTTTTTAAGCTAAGTAATATTTAATTTGCAACCTCATCAGGAATAAAATAAAAGACCTACAGAATTTCTAATTGTAAAGCTTATTCACAGCTTTACATGTCAATATAGACATGATGAAGATAGCTTCACATGCCATGCCCTTTATCTACTTAATCAGAGCAACGCTGCTGGATCAAGATTTTTAAAAGACCACTTATAAGAAAATTTTCTTTTTCGTAAGATATGCAAAACTTTGATAATACTACATTCTTAGATGGTTGATAAAAAAATTGAGCATGAAAGGGCAATTACATACAAAAATACTTGAAAAGACACTGAACCCTCAACCAACCACGGCCAAACATGATATCTCAGAGAACTTGAGAAGGAAGAGATACCAATATAGAAGCATCAATGTAATACCAAGATCTGAAAATCATATACCTGAAGAACTTCTTTTTCCAACGAAGCCTTATGCAATCTGAACTGCACAGACTCTAGCTTCATCTTACATTGCAGTTGAACCTAAACAGCACAAAATTTTGTTAACCACTGAAGCACGAAAGTTCACAATATTTCATACAGGCATGCCTCATTAACTAAAAATGTCACCTTCTGAGCCTTCAATCTCTGAATCTCGAAATGAAACTGTTTTGTTGACTCGTCCCCTCGTCTTCTTTGGGTTGAGAGTTGCGATTGAGCATCTAGCTTCCTCGTCAACACTGTAACCTGCACAAATGGATTTATAGATATAGAACATGCAATGCAATACTATTATTAAACACCTCGTCACAACTTCTAACAAAAAATCCACCTGATCTTCAAGGAATGTCAACTTTTGAATGTAATCTTCTCTGAGCTTTTGAGCACTATTGTCACCAGAAGTGGATGAAACATTTGCAAGCTTGTATCTCAGCTCCTCAACCTCCTTCTGTTAATTGTCATCAGAAGAAATTTAAGAGATTTTCACAAGTAAGAAACTCAAAATTAATTTTAAAATTTTGAAAATTTAAAATTTAATTTCACATTACTTTTAACTGACATAATCAGATTAATTCAATTGCATATCTTCTCTTTCGCAACATTTCCTAATCAACCAAACAGACTCGAGTGAACTTTCCCCAATTTCACTGTTTTACTGCATTTCTCACCAGTCAAACATACTTCAAATCAACAAAATTAACTCCAAACAAACTCACATCAATTCAATCTCATTCAAGCTGAAACCCGCGCTTCCAGTTTCTTTTATTTATTTTTTTAATTTCAAAATTTTCTCAGCATCCAAACAGGCTTCCAAACTTCAAAGAAAAATGAAATCAGAAAGAACAAAAGAGCAACCTGATAAGCTTTGTTTTCGATTTCCAGTTGGTGAATTTTCTTCTCGGAATCATCGGAGTTGGATGCATCAATGATTTGCTTCGAGTGACGGTTGCCTTTCTTCATCTTCCGGCCTTCTGCTATCGGATCAATTTGTTGGAAAATCGACGAATCTGAAACCCTAATCGGCGAGCTCGGGAGGGTATGGATCGGATCCGGAGGCTCTGTAGTGAAGACTGTGAAGTGTTGATGTGGTGAAGAAGAGGAGGAGGAGGACCTCTTTCACTTTGGATTCCTTTTACGCCCGACGGCATAAACTTGTAATAAAAATAATCATAATCAAAATAAAAGGAGGGAAACTCTGGTTCAATTTTGCCACGTCAAATTAAATGAACGTTGACCAAAACCTATCATTAATTTTGCATTCTCCTTTGTTTTTTTTTCTTTTTTCAAGACTCAAAATTTGAATTCAAAAAAGAGAAAGAAAAAAAGGGGAAATTTTTCTATTTTGATCGAGTGGTGCTATTTTCAGCCATTGATTTTTTTAAGAAAATAATTACAATTTATATTTTTTAAAAATTACTGAAAAGGACACTGTAAAAAACAAAGAAACATGATATTTTCCATGACATTTTCAAAAAATTTCTAAAGGCTTAATTGTTAAAATGGTTCATGAATTATATTGGAGTTGCATTTTTGTCAATGATCTCCAAAAATAGCTATAACTGTCCTTTAACTAAATTTAATGTTGCCCTAGTTGTCATTTCCATCAACTTTATTATCTTTTTTATTTTTAATCGCATCTCTTTGAATCTTCGAATTTCCTCTTTAAACCATGTCATAAGTCAAACTCATGATTTGTTTTTCTCTATTTTCAGGGAAAGATGGTATATGATTTCATTGCCTTCAATAAAATCTTTGCGATACAATTTTATGGAAAAACCAAGCAAGTTTAGCATCATTCATGTGGAAGATATTTCTCCGAATGGATCAGTTTGTATCTACAATGCCATTAAGAATTGTGGACAGAACATAACAGTAACAACACTCCTGAGCACCATCTAAACACAGCAGCAAAGAAAGGCCTACTCATCTACATCTTTCTTCAACAATCAAACACAAATCAAGGCTCCGGATTGATCAATCCACGTAGCCGCAGTATTTTCGCCATCAACTAGCGGCAACCTTCAACAAAATCATGCTAAGCCTACATCACTATAAATCCATACACCCCCTAAGCTTCACACTGATGGCATAAACAATTCCAATGGGGGAGAGGCTATAAAAGTTAAAGGCCACGGTTTTCCTTCTCATCTGATGTTCTGTTCTGCCGGAGAGGGCTTCTTGGAGTAGGAATTCCACCTTCCTTATTGACCCCGGATTGATCTGGTTTATCGGCATTCCTTTCTCTAAATGGGTTGCTGCCATTTGAAGCAGCAGATCGCATGGCCCTCGGTAGCTTCATAGGGATGCTTGTCTCGTGCCCCCTGTTATCTGGCCTTTGAGGTGCTTCAGCAACTTCTGGCTGCGAGGGAGGCGGAGCATTTGTAACAAGTTGTACTGTGGATTTTCGCCACTTCTTTCTTTGGTTAGGTCTTGGTGCATTGGATTTGACCTGTAGTTGATGATAGAAACCAAAGAACAACCACAAAAATGTAAGACAAAATAAGAGTGAGAGTTTCAAAATAATGAAACTCTAAAATATCAAGCAAGAACAAATTAACTGTGCAATGCAAAATGGTTAGCCACCAAGTTTTAAGTTATAGAAATTTCTTTAAGCCATTGGATCATATGTATGAGTGAATGAAATTAGTCCAGCAGAGTTAAACGATATTTGATCCGAAAATGCATCTAATAAGTCTATCAGTAAGACTAAAGTATACCAACGTATTTCCAATCTCTGATAGAGCCCTCCTTGGTTTATCAACATCAGTTGTCTCACTAGAGTTCTCAACCAATGCATTTTGAAGTAGCCTTGCGCCATGAGTAACAAGTAGCTGATTCTTTTCTGCTTCATCAGTCCCTATATCATTTCCAATCCCTTCAGCCGTCTCTGCTTGTGCAGACTCAAGCACCTCTTGTGAGACAGATTCTCTATTTGAACACTTTGCCTCTACACAACCACATGAAGGTCCACACGTTCCACCACTAGATCGGCATTGACATTTACTAGTTTTGCATGAGGAGATTTTGCTACAAGAGCAGCACATGCCTGATTCACTTTTCTTCACAGAAACAATCCCCTCACCTGAACCATCCAATTTGAAGCCTCCCAAATCGTGACTATCTGATGAAGGAAACTCCCCACTTGAACTTCCACTTTTGGATTTTCTCTTTTTAGATCTTCGTTTCCCAGATGCTACCCACTCGTCATCCTTATCTGCATCTGATTTGTCTGAATCAGATGTATCCATATCCTCCAAGATGAATGATGCCCGGTGTTCCTGGATTCACAACGTATCAGTCATTACAGAATAAAGAAAACAATTTTTTGTCAACTGGAATAACAAGTAAAAGAGCAAACATTGTAGTAAGCAGCAAGAAAAACTAACAGAGGGAAATGCCCCTAGAACTTACCAGCTTGCGCAAATCATACTTGTGTCCTCCATTGTTTAGGTCACCATCCCTTGAACAGCTCATGGCATATTTCTTCAAGGCTGAATTCTGTTGCAAAGTTCATACAAGATTAACCAAACAAGAATTTTTCAGATCATTAAAAAATGACAGAAAACTGAATGAGTTTTTCTAATGCTACAAAAACAAATGTGTGCACAAATTTAACAATTCACACAGAAAGGACATAATTGCACAAGGATCAATAGCAAGGAATAACTCATCCATTAGATACCATAGAGAAGTTTAATGCAGTATGCCAAATCATGAAAATAATGCAAGGACCAGGATGACCATTTCATTAAGGGGTTCTAATGGTCTTATTCACTTGTCACTTGAAACTGAAAAAGAAAATTCATAAAAAAGAATTAGCTATGTGGTCAAAGACCAGTTCAATCACTGGACAGCTAACCCAAGTCGAATTTCCTCACACACATAAACATGCACATACATTCACATGATAAACACTAATAAAACTAAAATATAAATCAAATTCCATTTGCTTGTTGTCCCTTCTACTCCATGTTCAATTCTATTTATTTGTACTATAAAATAATTCAATTGACTTGGAGCTTAATTACAGGAAGAAAGAGCATGGTATCACACTAAAAACCATATAAGCTAATCTGAGACTCTACCTGATGAATAAGCTCAGCCCTCTGCATCTCTGATTTTCTAAGCAAACTACTCAAGCTTACTACTTTTTCCTTCAAATCTCTTATTTCCAAGTCCTTTTCTCTGTATGCCACTTCTTTATCTCGTAACGAGCACCTTGAAAAGCAGGGATAATATTGTTTTCAGTTGCATGCAAAAGTAAATACTTAAGAGAGAGAGAGAGAGAGAGAGAGAGAGAGAATTCGCCGACACACACAAAAGGTTTGTTTTTAAACAAGAATTCTATTCTGGGGAAATCTTTGACCAAAATACCTGGAGGAAGAAGCTAAATAGAACAAATGATTCATCAGATTTTTGGCATCAGCAAGGGACCGAACTTGGTTCCAGCGTCCCCTCCCACTAAAACCCCGTTCACGCTCTTCTGCTTCTGACAATTGTGATGCCATAGAAACAAGGGTGCTAGATGAAGTAGCAAGCATGTTTTCAAGTGCAAAAATTCTTGAATTTCTTGCACCAGGAGACATTGCTTGGGGGCAATCACTGCAATCAACACCGTTCAATACGCATAAATCTCACAGTAGCACAAAACAATAAAGAAGACATTTTGCACACATAATATTCATCTGCAAAATTACTCACCTTAAATTACTTCGTTTTAACATTTCTGCTTCTTCTTTTAGCTTGGCAACCTCCTTGGCCATCCTAGCCCGCCTGCAATAGCAAGTGTAATTAAATTGATTCTATAGAATTGCCATGTTATAAAAATCTGTCCCACTCAAAAACTTGATTGGTAAAAACAAAAAACCATAGATAGTTTCAAATGAAAAACAAAACAGCGTATGGGTAACTGTTGCACTCTCAATCAGTTAGACAATATACAAATTGTCTGGGACTATAAACATATTCAAATTGAACCAAAAGGAATCTAGGAGACAGACTCTTTTACAGGTTGTGCATGAAAGTAAATATAGAATACGTGCACAAACCCTTTTTATTTAACTGAGAAAGTTCTTAGCCAGTTCTGTAACTTATACAACCTAACTAGCAGGATAAAAAAACTTTTTTTTAAATAAAAAAAATTACCTGATTCAAAATGATACTTGGCACAACTAAATTTAAGAGAAAATTCAACATAAAGCATAATTTAGGGTATAATCTTCAAGCTAGTCAATTCAAAAAATCTCAAGAGTCAAGACCATTTAAGTCAATTTATAAAGTAGTTTACTAGAATGGAAAGACTTACTCTTCCATTTGGCGGTCATACTCAGATCGTACTTCATGCACCCGATCTGTGACTTCAAGTTCATGTTCAATTGCCTGCATTAAAGCCTGTTTGGGGAAAAGTTAAATGTAGGATATAAACACAACCAAATATATCAAGAGGTTATTGTAACCAAAAAATTATATATATCAAGAGGTTATAAGCAGTCAAATGGACTTAAAATCCAATTAGATCCTCATCACAAGCATTCCAATTTCCAAGTTGTAATAATAACACAGGAAACTTTAAAAAAATCAAACTAACTGATGTTAAAGTCACAATATCAAGCCACATCAAACACATGGGCCTTGTTCAATACGGCATAGACTTAAATAGTATGATGTTTATAAATCCACAACATTAATCCAACTCCAGATCATAAAAACAAGCAATTCCTTCTGATAAATGATTCTTCTCTTTCTTATTAGATACATAAATAGAGTTACAACTTATAAGTACCTGAATTCCAGGACCACTGCCAATTCCAGCACCTGCATAAAACATTTAATTGTTAATACACTATAATGACATGAAAATGGAAATAAAAGAGGAATATCACATGACCAGAAGTTTCACGTGAAGAAGTCTTTCGGGATTCTAAAAGCTCTTTTAGCCTTTTTGTGGCCATAGAAGCTTCTTCTGTCTTTCGTTGCAAAACCTGACATAACGTAGAGAAAAATGAGAATATCTTCCTATAAATGAAGGAAGCAAATCCTAATAAGCATTTTCTTACCATTTTTTGCCTCTGATTTAAAGCTAATAGCTTATGCATCTCATACTCATTCCTCCTCCCCTCTTTCTTGAGCTGTTAATTGACAAAAGAAGAAGGAAGATTCCTTAGCTCTCTATTTACAAAATAGTTTAGAAAAATGAAAAGACATTCTAGT
This sequence comes from Prunus persica, assembly GCF_000346465.2. Lineage (NCBI taxonomy): Eukaryota > Viridiplantae > Streptophyta > Magnoliopsida > Rosales > Rosaceae > Prunus > Prunus persica. Next base: position 43,505,945 of record NC_034009.1, on the reverse strand, counting down.
CAAGCTACAGTATGTACAGCATCTTAAAATTGTTACACAAAAGGAGAATTCATGTTATTCATCTAGCAAAAGTAGCTTTCTGCTAACCTAAAAGATATAAAAAAGAATTAATAACATTTCAAAAGTAAAAATGACGACTTTGGAGTGTTTTTTTTTTTTCAAAATTCAATGAAATGTGTTTTCTAAATCATGATTGTTGTTGACCAAAAATTACGAGTAACAAAAATTGAGAAGTACCACATGATTGGTAAACAGTAGGCCACAGAGCACCATGACTATACCATATGCACATTCTTAGATCATTTACATGATAAGCATATCACCAGTATTGCAAATGATGTGGCCTAATCCATCAGAAAACCACAACTTACATATGCAAGCTACTCAACAAATCCATATACCTGAAGAACTTCTTTTTCTCGTGATGCTTTCCATAACCTAAACTGCTCAGACTCTTGTTTGATCTTGTGTTGCAGTTGAACCTAAGAAATAAGCATTGCAGTTAATAATGAGAACAAAATGTTAAAATATCAATTTGCATGAACAGGCGCATTTTTAGCAACAAACACCTTTTGAGTCTTTATTCTCTGGATCTCATCCTGAAGTCTCTTTGCAGCTTCATCACTTTTTTGTTTTTGTCTCAGAAGTTGAGCTTGAGCATCTTGCTTTTTTTTCAGCTCAGAAACCTGCAAACAAAAATTTAAGCCCAAGATATGCAATTTCCATCAAAAGACTAAGGCATTTGTAATCACCTGTCCTTCAAGGACGTTCAACTTGTGTAGATAATCTTCCTTCAGCTTTTGAGCACCATCATCGGAAGTGGATGAGATATTTGCAAGATTGTGTCTCAATGCCTCAATCTCTTTCTGCAGAATCAGAACAGGCAGATTTGTGAGCCAGACCTTTATCACGGGCACAGCATAAGTATACCAGAAAGAAACAAACCTGCAGTGATTTCTTCTCATGTTCCAACTCCTGAACTTTCTTCTCATAATGTAGTTTAAGAACCGAGGTATCAGAAGTTGCAAACCGCTTCATTTCAGCCTTTAACAAATCAAACCAAACCAAATTAAAATAAAATAAAACAAAGTGACCAGAAAGCCACAACAATTGGGAATGAACAAAGCATAACCCAGAAAAAAGTAGGGCGGAAAGAAATAGTTTAAAACTTAAACAAGTCATCTATAAGGAAAAAAAAAATTGGCAACAATTTAGCAGGCCATTCACAATACCCTTCCAGTGAAGGGTTTCTTCAAATTTATGGGCAACCAAAATAAATCTACCACTGCAGTCAAAAATTAAGAAACCTCACCTCCTTCTGTTCAAGAGCTTTATCCAATTCTTTCAGCTCTCTATCAAATTTTTCTTGAAGTGAAGAATATTCTTGCTCCTTTTCATGATCTTCAATCTCATCTACACATAAATTAAAAGTTTTGATGGGAAACTCAAAGACGTTATTAGGACAAAAGTAATGGTACAAGCATAGTGAACAAGTTACGCACTTAAAACACATAAAGAACCTAACCTAACCAACTAGCTGCTATAAACTTCATAAAATGTCCAAGGATAACACAAAAAGAACAACACGACACATGAAAGAGGAACAAAGGTATATCTCCAGAAAATCAAACCCTACAATGACGACCAGGAACAAATTTTATCCAACAAGTCCTTTGTTACCTACCCCGTACAATCCTCAATAAACCTCTTATTATGTTAAAAAAAATTAAAAAATAGAAGTTAAGTCTCATATTTACATATACTACCCTTAGAATTTAAGATAAAGTCCCAATATCATCAAGAATAATTTTTAAAAAAAAGTACCAAAAGAATTGCAATTACAACAAATTGACAACAACTTTCAATTGCAGGAAATATCCCGTACTATAATTTGTCTATCCTACCCACTAGCACTCCACAGTTCTATAACACCAAAAATTATTGGCAGATAGTTGTAACAGAAAGTAGCACTCAGGAAATCAAGCTTGGCGATAGATGAAATTATAATGTACAACCAAATCAAACAACTAGAGAAAGCAAGAAATCAGATGAAATTCTAAGCGTTTTTCATAATACCTGGAATATCCCCAGCTTTGGTATCATAATCAGATGAATACTCATTAATAGTGGGGAATAATATATTCTTTGAGTGAAAGCCATCATCATCTGACTCAACACAGTCAAGAATTCTCTTCGGTTTTGAGTTGTTTAAGTTTTTCAAGCAGAACAATTCCCCTTCTAACTCCTGGATTTTTGACACATAACCTTTTAGCAAGTCATAGTCCTGAAAAGAGATTAAAAGCCATGTCTCAGATGAGTTTCTTGTTTATCATCAAGCAGCAGCCACACCCAAAAAAAAAACATGCTGCCAGAAAACAAATAAACACACACACAAAATAAGAGAAATCAGTGTACACCAACCTGAACTGAATTAGAGTCAATCTCATCCCAAGATTTACCACTTCGGGCGGATTCAATTTTCATGACTAGTTTATCTTTTTCAACCTGAAATATTGGATATTAGTCTCATGGCTAGATATTAATCAATGACAGAATTTTTGAACTATTTTTTTGTTATAATACCTGGGCATCAAGAGCACGTTGCTTTAGATGGTCACAAGTGACTCGGCGTTCTTGAAGCTCGTTCCGCAGCTCCATGTTGCTTGACTCGAGTAATGATACTTTGTGCTTCAGGATCTAGAAAATTTGAAATTATTCAAAAATCTAAAAGCAATAGACACATAATAAAGGTGCTAAAGAGCTTATGTTTACACAGTGGAATACCTGAAGTTCATCATATGGTGCACTGGCATCACCACGGTAAAACAGAAGCTCAGCCTGTAGCTGCTCAATCTGGCTCCTCATTGTTTGCAACTGAGTTGCCATGGGATCACGGTTGATCTAAAATTTAAAATAAAAGATAAAATCAATAAAAGAAATAAATAGATGAAACATTATCAAAAAATAATTGTGTTGCACTAAAACTTACAACTGCCTTGTTCTGAATGTTGCGCGCACGATTCGCATATTTTAGAGTATTCAACGTCTCTTCCGCATTTGTGTCCGCTGGACTAACACAAGCTAAGCAAATGAAAATAGAATAATTAGAAATGCATGTCTTGACGCCCAATGAAGCTTTAGATCTAAGAAGGAAAAACAACGTACCAATCATCACAGTCTTGCTGTTTCCCCCGAGAGAATCCTAAAAGTTCAAATTGCAAAAGATTAGTCAGAAGAGTAGTAAGGCATCTTTACTTTCGTTTATTTACAGACAGTGAAGCACTTCTGCTTCGAGATATAAAAATATACTTTTATAGTTTCGATAATTTCTTTTCTAATAATGTTAAAATTTCAGCATAACAAATAAAACTTCTGCACTCTGTACCATTTTTCTTAAAATTTCTAAAAGAATACTTATCCACAAGACCACAAGCAAATTGTAGATGCTGAAAATATGTCTGTAACTTACAAGCTCCAAAAAAGTGTACAACAAGAACTAAAAGGAAATGAAATAATTTGCATGCCTGTAATAAGCGTGTTAATTTGCTATCACGATACGGAACATGACCACCTTCTTTCCGCTTCTTTTCATCTCCCAAGGCACTAATCACATTGCCCAGAGCGAGTAAGCCCTTGTTGATATGAATGCCTATTACAAGAACCATAAATTTATCTTAAAATACAAGCAGTAGCCAATTCAAACAAAACGGGAAAAGATTAAAAGGGCTAACGAAGGGAATTTATCAGATTTATTTGAGAACAAATATCCAGTAATAAAGATGATAATTTTTCTGCAGGCCCATCATTATCCTAGTGCATAATTCCTTTATACAAGAAAGCTTCCATACAAGAAACCTCATAATTACCTTCTTTCAAGCGCATGCCATCTGCGCCTGTTCGTTTTGCCCGCTCAGAACCTGCTAGGTCCACTAGATGGAGTTTTGCGCATAAGATATCATCACCAATATCATCATGAGTTGTTCCATTGACAAAGTGAGCAGTCCTCTTTTGCTCCATAGTTATTGTGAAGATAGCATGTGAACGACTGCATTGTAAAAAGAAAAACAAAAAACAACAGAAGCAAAAAGGATAATACATTAGTTCATCCATAATGAATCAAATCTTAAAAGCTTATTTAAAAATTGGAAAAAAAAAAAAAAGAACTAAATCTTAGAAGTAAGAATAACTAAAAATTATGCAAACAAATGTGGAAATTATTGAGTTAATTCAACATGATGATGCTTAGAAGCAAAAACTGTCGTATTCATCTGCCACAAACACCACTTGCTGCTATTTTGATTAGATAATTAAGTCTTCCATTCCACATTAAACAGAAAAAGGAATAAGGATAAAGTGCATGCGCATAGTATGATGTACATAACAAACTTTGGCATTATGAATTAAAGCATAATGTGAACACACAGTATTCAACACGCCCTGAACAGAGAGTAAAATTATTTTAAGAAAATAAAGATATTGCTAATAATATCAATTCATGACCTACTTTTATATTACAAAACTACTTAATCCTAACTAATAGAAAAGTCAGGCATAGCACCTTGATTGACTGTTCATATTTGTGCTCCCAGTAGCACGACATAACGATCCACGGGTGAGATATGATGCCATCTCTTCTTTTGTCCTAACCTCTGCCTCAGTGACACCAGCAAGTGTTATCCCTCCATTCACTGTTTCTCTAATTTGTATGGGCACTCTTGCTGGGGCAGGCTTTGTAGGTGCTGCCCCATCGTTTTTAGAGAGTGATGATGAATTTGGGTCAAGCAAGTCAAACACTTCCTCCTTGAATATCTGCCATTATGACATACAAGATCAACACACAAACCAAATAATTTAAAGAGAATACTAATGAACTGATGGAAATCTTTGTACCTCAATAAATGATACCCTGATCAAAAACTCTGTAGTATCCTTCTTTGTCTCAACTCTTTTGAATATGCTTTCCATCACTTTGGGTATAATTCCCCCATTACTTCCATCGCCGGTATAGTTAGTGCCCATCGTGTAAGTCTTCCCAGAACCCGTCTGCAATATTAAATGGATTGAATTTAGTTATATTAGCTAAACATAAGTTAAAACAAAACCAACAAAAAGAGATTTCATAAATATCAAACCTGTCCATATGCAAGCACAGTCGCATTGTATCCATGGAAGAGCGCGTCGACAAGTGGAGCAACACAATCATCATATACTGCATTGGAAGGAAATCCGGTGCTACCATAAACATAATCATATGTGAATGAATGTGACCCAATTTGCACCTGCACATATATCCCATGATCACTCACTACTAGTACGTTCAATGCTCTATTTTAATTATTGAAAGAAAAAAATCAAACTTGATTGAACACACATTACAGAATTAAGAATTTTTTACTTGACATAAAGAAGCTTGTAAAGCTTCGTCCCATAAACACCCCCTAACACCAACAGAGGGTTTTGATTAGACCATTTACTCACTTGAATCATGACTTTTCATTAAGTTCATGCCGAAAGATCATTGAAACCCTAAACACACTATGCCTGGTAAAGGAGAAAAAAGCAACCATGAAACTGGTTGGATAGGAAAGAAGTGACCTCTTTACCAAAAACAAAAGCCAAGAAAAGAGGGATAAATAATCTATGGGATCCCAAGTTCTTCTTTCCCCGATTTTGAAAGGATTGGAGCTTGGAAGATAGAATATGAGAAAGTTAGAAAAACCAACATAAAAAGTCAGGGTTTGTTAGTCATTATATGAAACTAAAAGTTATAAAAAGGTAAAATCAGATTGTAGGATTTTACTTGGAAATAAGAATGAAGAGTGACATAGTGAACACATATTTTATTCAAGTAGTAATATTTGGATGTTTTGGTAGCTTGAGTGAAAATTAAGAGAACCTTCTCATCTCATATCTCTACTATGTTCTATCCGGGCCCAAGCTTAGGGGCACCAAATAAGCCATCCATGTACAAAATTTACATGCAAAAATTAATATGCAACAAAATAAATAGCTCAATCAGCCACATTTGACATTCCCAAATATGAAAACCAAAACTTCACCTTAAATTTTTAAAATTTCTACCAATATGAAAAAGCTACCTGGGGTTCACCGGGAGCAACAGAAATGCAATCTGTGCAGCCTATCAGAAGCTCGGAGGTAATCAATGGCCTTATGTTGACAGCCACTCGAACACATTCCGAACTATCCATCTCGACCTAAAGCAAAGCTTTATTTAAGAAATCGAAAATCCTAAATCCTCCCCCCCGCGCCTCCAGATTGAAATGAATCCCTAATCAGAATCAGAAGTAAGAACCAAATTATTCGCACAAAAATTACCAGACAAAAATAGCAAAAAATAATTGAAAACGATTAGACAATGATAGCTGAAAAGTAGGAAGATATTAATGGATCTGAGAGAGTTGCACCTGAAGAAGGTGGACCAGAATGGGATTTGCTCTCAATTTTGGCTGTTTGGTTTGAAAGGCGAGAGAGAGAGAGAGAGAGAGAGAGAGAGAGAGAGAGAGAGAGAGAGAGAGAGAGAGAGAGAGAGAGAGAGAGGCAGGGAATTTGAATTGGGAGGGGGACGGGGGTCAAATTAAGGTAGATTTGAGAGATGGCGGACAAGTCCGAATTCAAAATATAGGGAGGTCACGTGACTGGCACGTGCTCCGGCGTAGCGGGTTTTAATTTTGGAAATTGGTGTGATCCCGGAACAGCCTGGCCCACTGAAATAATTTTGGAAATGTTTTTCCTAAAGAAGCGGTTTGAGTTGGGCCCAGGGGGGCTGCTTTCTGGAACAACTAGCTCTGTTTTGTGTTTTACTTCGGTGAAAATTTATCAGTTTTGAATTATAGTCATGAGTCAAAAACCATAAAAAATAGTTGTATGCATGATAATGTTATAAGTGGAAAGTTGTTAACATCCATTCTTTTTTTCTCACAAAGGAAAAAAAATTCACTTTAAGAAGCTAATGTTTAAATTCAAATTCATTGACAAAAGAAATTAAGTGATAGGTCACATAACCTAATTGGCAAAGAATTTGACTACAAAGGAAAAGTTTTCGGTGTAGATTGTTCTCCGTTTGTTTGTTTGTTTTTTTGGTGTCAATTCATTCCAAATTATTAGGACGGAAAGGGAGTTGGGACACTATTGACACCCGCAGAACTACCACTAGAGCTACAGTGCAACAATCCCTTGATTGCATTTATGCAAGTACGGCAACAGTGCAAGATAGTAGGCAAAATATGGCAAGCTCACGTATTGCATGGATTGCAATTCTTGTGTAAAATATTGTCTTGTTTTCCAAGTAATCAAAGAAAATTTCTATAAAAATTATCCAATAAAATCACGGTAATATTATTATGATTTTCCTTTTCTTTTTTAAAATCAATTTTGTATGCATAATAAGTAATTTTCTTGAAATCTTCTAGATCACGTATTTTGGTCAGAAATAAGCAAAAACTCAAATTCTGACACAAACACTTTCTAACCCATAAGTCTCTAATCCACACGTTCGTCCATATGGCTATCAATGTGCACATGTGCTCATTTAGCCATTTTTCTTACATCTAATTCACTAGTTTTAGATAGCTCATAAATGGTGAGGGTCATTTCAATTTTATTTTAATAAATTGAACTTTTGACTTGTAGTGGTAAAGTTCAGTTTATTTCAAAGATTAATATTTTATTTCATGGATCAATAGTTAATTTCAGAAGTCACTAAAATAAACTTTGAAATGAAATTCATTTCAATAAATTGGCCAACATAATGACTCTATAGCCTCTCTCTTATTGACACATGGATAACATTACTTTTTAATTTTTCCATTACATTTAATTAGTGTAGACTAGCCGTTACTTTTATTTTTTCAAAGCAACTAGTCGTTTCTGATTTATTTCACTGTTAAAAAAAAACATCTAATTAATATATATACTAGTCATTATTGATTTGTTTCACTTTTCATAAAAAGGATAGCTAATTATATATACTATTGCTAATTTATTTCACTTTTCAAAAATACAAATGGTTAGTTACCTTTTCAAATGGCTAGTTATTTACCTATAAATACAATGTAGAAAACAACTCTCCCACAATTTCCTACACCCACAAAAAAAAAAATGTTTAAGTTGAAATTTTATTTTTCAATAAAAAATGAGCAACCAAAAAAAGGGAACTCATTATACCAGGGAGCAAGAAAAATTACTGTGCACAACCTATGTTGAAATTTTGCAAAATCCGATCGTAGGTACTTAGATGATCTTTGGGTTCATATTAACCAAAAGTATCATCGATTTTCACAAGTTTTTATTTATATGTATTCAAAATAGGTCTCTTTTTAAAGATATCTTTGAAACCATTTTAATTATATAATTGTTATTGTAATTACCTTTATTCATTTTATTTTATTCAATCATTTTAATATATATATATATATATATTTTAAATATAATTTTTAATTTGTAAGCTATTGAAGTGCACCATTTCAAGTGAAACTGCAGTTTTGTTCAATAACTGCAAAAAAAAATTCAATAAATTGAACTATTAAACCGAACTGAAATAAACTATTGAGCAACCATTACGAATGCTCTTACATAAAAATTGCAATGAAACAAAGGAATGCAAAATTCATAAGGTCGAAAATTTAAATTGATTAGCCTCCGCCGCTGTGGATGGAAAACCGAAATGGCAGAGGTTATAGAAACAGTGAGAAAAGAGTTTAGCATTCAGACGTCAGAAAGATGGATTAAGTGGCAGAAGGGTATTATGGTAATATCAATTTCTGAAGTTGCGAAAAGGGTTATGAAATTTGGTCGTATGACCTATCCATACCCCAAAAAAAAAAATATATATATATATATATATATATATATAAAATCTTATCCAAAATAATAGGCAAACAACATCAGCACACCATAAACGTGTTTGATCATCACTATTCATGGAAAAAATGATAAGCTGTGGCGTGCTCCGTTGGTGGCTTTCTATGGACCATCGTCTAAACTTCTCTTTGACGCAAGTCGTTGACCAGGATTGCTCGAGTCCATTCACCGCCAAAATGTATGGTCTACGACCTCTAATCCGAATAGTAAACGATAAATTTTTAGAATTTATATTTTTTTTGAGTAATTACAATTTTGTCCAGTGAAGTTAGGGTCGAATTTAATTTTGGTCACCCAACTTTCAATTTTTCGATTTTGGTCATCACACTTTGCATCGTCAGCAATCAAGTCCAATTGGAGTATTCCGTCAATTTCAACGCACGTGTTGTGTGCGTACTTTCACCCCAACCTAGCTCTTTCTCTCCTGCTCTTTACAACTTCTTCCCTCTCTACAACTTCTCAACCTAGCAACTCAACCTAGCAAGAAACAAAGTTTGAGATTAAAGGAGGCGAATTGGAGAAAAATACAATAAATTTATATTTTTGTTTGAGGTGAAAATAAATGCTTTATCTCAACTGCATGTGCATATTAAACAGACGAGCCTAGATTTCAAATTCGATCCGGTGACGAGGCCAACTTTTTCTTGTGTAATTGATTTGAGTGATTTGATTGCTTTTGTGGTCGTTTGGGTATTAGGAGGTGGTGAGGAAGGGATGCAAGGCTTTGAAGAAGTGCGATGAAATGATGAACAAGCTCGGCTTGTTCTAAAGACCAAGAAGGATATCAACACTACCAATCTCAAATATCTTTTGGGTTTCATAAGTGCCGGCCATCTGAGAGTGAGAGATAGCACTGCCGTAGGTTTAGGGGTGAAAGAGCAATATTGCCCATAGACACACGTATCACGTGCATTGAAACTGATAGAATACCTCCATTAGACTTGATTTGTTGACGATGTTTATGATGATCAAAATCGGAAAATTGAAGGCTGGGTAACCAAAATTAGATTCGACTCTAACCACAGTGACCAAAATTGTAATTACTTTTTTTAATTACCAAAGTTAAAAAGGGGAGGGGGGAAAACTCACACACACGGATATTGTGGGAGCATATATTTTCGTCTCCAATCAGGGCACGCTACGTGGAAAAGAAGATTATCTCTTTAATTAATTAATTAGATCAGTTTATCTGGTTAATTAATTAATTGGGATAAATATCTTAATTAATATGATATTATCTTTATTTAAAGAGATAATATCATTAATTAAGATATTATCCTAATAAAGAGAAGATAATATCATTTAAATCAGATATTATCTTTTTAAGAGATAATATCTATTTAATTCATATATTATCAGGCCCAACTCGATTCCTACGAAACCCTAGCCCCGAGGCTCCTATAAATAGACGACCTCCTTCATCATTCAAGGTACATCTAAACCTACTCCTGATACCCGAGAAAAATACCTGAAGCTCTCTCTCCCTCTCCACTCTCCATATTTTCTCCCCACGGCTCCGGCCACCACACACGGCTCCGGCCACCCGGTTTACACCCTACATAAAACTCCGTACCCTTTGCTTAGCTATTGTTTTCCTACAAACACTCGAACTAACTTAGGCATCGGAGGGCCTTTGGCCAACACCCCCCGGGTGTGGTCTATTTACTCCAGTCTTTTTTACAGGAATCGAGGAAGAGAGAGAAGGAAGATCGAAGGTTGAAGGATCTAGAAGCGAATATTCTCCAGTGAGATTATTTGCACAAACATTTGGTGCTTTCATTGAGAGCACGAGATATATTCAAAGCGTGCTCTAAATCCATCTTTCACACATTTTTTCGGACAACCATGGTTGATACAAGGCGTACGAAGAGTAACGCCACCACGACGGGCCTACCTCGTGGTTTCGTGGTGGAAACCTCAATGCAACCGCACGGAATCGTGGCTGCCAACGCCCTGCAGTCGTCCTCCAGTGCTTTGCAGCCGCATTCAGCTGCAGGAATGGCAGAACAGCCGCCACATGACCCCGGGTCCTCCACAGCCTTGCAGTTGCCGGCGCCGATTACAGGAGCTGCTCTGCCCCGCTGTCCTGCCGTCGCAGCACAGCAGCAGCCACACCACTCAACTACCGGATTTGCTGCTCAGCCCCATGGCTACTCCAACGTCATCCCAGTCTTGGAGCAGATCCATTCTCTCCCTCCTCTGCGATCACACTCGACATATGCACCTGTGTACGCGTCTAATGGAGCCCTAGCCCATATGCCGTTAGGCCCGATGCACAACGCTCTACTTGACCCGCGCAGTCAGGTGGACCTTAACTCACGGGTTGATCAACTCACACAGAAGGTCGATGACCAGAACAACCTGATTGGCCAGCTACTCAGGCAGATCAACTTGAATCAAGGCCCTAACCTTGGACCCCGTGACGAGGAGATGAGGGCACACCAGCATGTCGACGAGCAATTCGAGAGGTCCCAAGCTGGTCAGACAAGGGCAAACCGGCAGAGGAGATATCGAGATCGAGTAGATGAGACGCAGACAGCCGCGAGCCGTACTCTGAGCCGTTCGGGGCTAGAACCAAGGACCAATGTGCTCGAGAGGCTAGGCCCACAGACTAATGTCCACGCCCGCTTGGGCCCACAAGGAGCTCGAGTTCGTGAGCAGTCGCGTGACGAGCGCAACGACAGACGCCCACCAACCTGCTCGAGGGCCAACACGCGACAGCAAGCTGTAGAGGGATCCTTCCAAGCTCAATCTCCTAATCTGCCCCACGGGCAGGGCACCCAAGGGGATCGACCCTTGGGAACCGAGGAAGGAGTTAGCCAGTCACGTCCGAGACACCAAAGACGTCGACCTGAGCGACCCTCCTTGCAGGCAGAGGATGATAATCGACGCCCACCAACCTGCTCGAGGACCAACACGCGGCGACAAGATGTAGAGGAATCTTCACAAGCTCAATCTCCTAAGCTTCCCCACGGGCAGAACACCCAAGGGGATCGACCCTTGGGAACCGATCCCGTGAGATTATTTGCACAAACAGATACCATAGGGACTTGAACTCATGACCACTTAAGAGCACATCAAAAGTCTATGCCAATCCAACTAACACCCTATTAGTAATTCAAGGTATCTTTGGTCAGCTCATTTTTGTTTATTCAAATTCGATTAACACAAAAACAACAACGAAAAATAAAGTTCACCAGTTCAGCTTGAACTTTTATATACTGCCCGTAAAAAATGTGCGAGTCTTGCATTTTTTATATATCTCAAAGTATTATATGACCGTTTAGGAGTGTTTATGCACGTAACACTTATGTTCATTAGTATTTTTATTGGAAGTATAATAACATCTTATTAGGAAAAAAATCACTTTTTATTCATGTGGTTTGTTAATTTTACTACTCTTGTGCCAACAGTTTCAATTTTATTTATGTAGTTTTCATATCCTAACATGTTAAATTACTTTGAATTCTGTTACGTTTTGAACACGTTCTCCTAGTGTGAGAATATTTCGGTCCACTCCTATCATTTGCCTCCTTCCATTCCACATTAACTAGGCAGATTGTAACAAGCCTCTTCAAATATGCATATTCAATTCATAATGTAACGCCATAAGTCCATAAAGCAAACACATTAATAACATATATTTAACAAAAGTATTATAAAATAAAATGAAAAAACAAAATTTCAGAATTTTGTATGATCAAATCATTATCCGTATTTTGTATGATCAAATTACAGTTTCGTTGAAAAACTATTTCAATAAGTCAAATTTGCTAACGAGGTCTGTCCTAGTGGAAAATAAGCTTGGTTTGTAAATTAGTGGTTTCAGATTCGAATGTGTGGGAAATCCCTCTTTTCTTTGCAATTTAAACCATTATCGCGTATATCAATCAAACCCGACCCAACCTGACCTGACCCAGACCTGAGAACAACCGCCCGATCACCGCAGAAATATCATCGATCGAGACCAATCCATGCAATGCTGGCAAGGAGGAAACCGATGCTAAATAATTATGCACACCGCGCACCTTACCTCTATGCGCCACATAAATCCCACCGTGAAAAACCGAAAGGTAATTTCGCGGGTCCACGTAGCGAAATAAAATCCAAAACGCTACACTTTGATTTGACCACGCTATCAGGCGAAGCCGTGTATAGTTTACCAACCGGCGTATCTTAGCATCCACCCAGCCATTTTGGGCTTGCCTTCCTCACAGTACCCCCACCTCTGTCTCTCTCTCTCAAACCCGGTTTCCTCTACAAGAAAGTTTCTGTGAGAGAGTTTGGGAATTTATCCTCTGCTTTGCTCCATTAGGTAACACTCAATACTTTCCTTGTTAATTTTTGGTTTTGGTTCCTTAGAAATCAGAATTTCTAGTAATTTTTAATTTTGAAAAATCTTGTTCCTCTGACCTAGTTCAACTAAAGCCGTACTTATTTCTCAGTTTTCATATTATTTTAATTTTTAAAAACTTTTTGCATATTAATTTGTTTTTTTAAATATTTTATTTTCATGATGGGTTTTCTTCTTAAAAAGCGTAAAAAAATTTAGTAAGTTATCTAAAAATCGTTCTGCTGCTTTAATTGTTAGCTATAAATCGATTTATTTATTTGTTTGTTTGTTTGTTTGTTTGTATGAAAGATTTCAATATGAACTGAGAATTTGAAGTTTTAGTGTGACAGGTGCTGTACATAATTGGTGCATATAGTCTAAGACCCATAATTTGAAGACAGTGTGTTATTAGGTTCAAAAGGGTAATCTGATTTTCAACTACATTCCCATATTGTGCACAAAGTTGCAGCTTTGCTTCAGTTTGAGTTTGAGAATCAATCAACCATGCCCCATACTGCTTCTGTGCGGTTGTTATATGAATGGAGAAGTCACAGTAACCGTCGATGCCATAATCCAGATGCTGTATGTGAGATTTCTTTGTAGTCTTTTTCATAAAATCTTCTTGCCCAAGAGTTTACTTTTTCTGGAGTACTAATTGAATTCTTTGTTTTTTTGCTTTTTTGTTTTTGGTTTTGTTTTTGAATTTCACAGTGCCTTGTAGGAAAGGGTCGAGTACATATGGTCGGAATCAATTTTCCTCCACATGTTTTGGTATGGTTTCATGGCTTCACTTTTATGCTTTATTTTATTATCATTTTTTTCAATTGCTGGTCTATGATTTGGTATGAGTTCTTATACAGAATTGTCACTGGGTTTCTGGGTTTTTGTTTTGTTAATTGTTTTTTTCCGTTTCCCTTTATGGCATTGTTGCCTGTGCTCTAGTGTTATAAAAATTTGCTCATCGTACTTCATTTCGTGTTTTTGTCAGGTTCATGGTTCTAGTGTAGCATATTACAATATGCTCTGGATGTGTGTGTGTGTGTGTGTGTGTGTGTGTAACCTGATGAGGTTGTGATTATGTAGATCTGAGCTCATGGATTTATTTATTTATTTACTTTTTAATTGTCAGCGACAGGGTGCCTGCAGTCTCAATCTTTTAAGCAGTGTTCGTGGCCCAATAGGTCCAGTATCTTCCAGATGCAATGTTTTCTTGTGCAGATCTGTTTTAGTACCAGGTGGAGGAAATGGGGTTCCCCTTCTGAAATCTGCTGCTGTAGTTTTAACAAGGTAGGTATACGCGTTCCCTTTTGAATTCCTTAGTCAGCTGCACACGCCAGCATATAAGTTGTGTTCTTTTTCTTGGGTATTCCTTTCCATTTATTGGGGGGCAATTGCTTCATCATGTTTTCTCTTTCATTATTATATAAATGTTTGGTATCTAAAGAAATTTATGTTTTTAACATATTATGCAGGTCTTATGACGCTTTACGTGGAAGCCCTGTTTTACTTAAATTGATCCCAGCAGTTGCTATCATAGCTTTTGCTGTTTGGGGTCTTGGGCCACTTTTGCGTCTCGGCAGGATTATATTTCTTCAAGTATATAATTTGTTATTCTTCTGCCACTCCTTGCCTTTAGACACGGTTTGATTATGTTATTGAGCTGATTAATTCTTCCATTTTGATTATCTGCAGCGGAACGATAGTACTTGGAATAAAAGTAGGTCGCACTATGTCATGAATTCTTACCTCCGGCCCTTGCTTCTTTGGACTGGAGCAACTCTTATGTGCAGGTTTACTTCTACATTACAAGAAGTTAGATTCAAATTACAAGTCAGGGAATGAAAATGATTTTAGAGTCACTATTTACCTATCTTAACTGGAAACTTGTTTCCAGCCATTTTATCTGCGCTAACTGCTGCAAGGTTTATTTCAGAGCACTAGATCCTGTAGTCCTACCTTCAGAAGCTAGCCAGGCTGTCAAGCAACGTCTTATAAATTTTGTACAATCATTATCAACAGTGCTGGCATTTGCCTATTGTTTGTCAAGGTGAGTGTAGCTCTGGTGCTATTATGCCTTAAGATATTTATTTCCTTATTCTGTTGGTCAACTAATAGATTGGTCTGTAATGTATTGAATTTTTAGATTTATTGATTTCAGAACTTGTCAAGCAACTTCTTATGTTAGTTAGAAGTAATTTGAACATTGAGAGTGCCCAAATGCCTGGTTTGAACAAGTTTATTTCTTCTGCCAGGACGTAGTTCATTTCAATTTTTTCGGTATAGTTTTTCCTTTTGGTGCTATGCTCTCTATGCACATATGATTTTCTTTTTGCCCTCACGTGTCCTGTAATCACTGTTTCAATACATTGATCCTGTAGTCACTGCATTGGGGTTGAAATTTTGATTTTCTATTGTTACACTTTTTCTTTGCAGCTTGAATCAACAAGCACAAAAGTTCTTTACGGAGACAAGTGACCCAAGTGATTCGAGAAATGTATGTTTCTGTTACTAGTTCACATATTATATTTTCATTACTTTGTATGCATTCTTTCGCCTTTATACTTCTGTTATAAAATTGTCATTAGTACTCACGCAAATAATTAAAATAAAATGAACTAAATGTAACCAGTCCTGATTAATGTTTCCATGAATGGGCCTCATCTAGTTAGCTTCTTTACTGCTTATTTTGACCTCATTGAAATAGATTGTAGCATAGTTTTCCTTTTCCAACGAAGTTTCTGTTATTGTGAGATATTATGTCATTATGCAATAATGTAGCTGTCATGAGGGCACTTGTAGCATATAAGATTATTGCATCCTTACATAATTGTCTCTTGTTGGGGCAGATGGGCTTCAATTTCGCTGGCAAGGCTGTTTATTCTGCAGTTTGGGTTGCTGCAGTATCATTGTTCATGGAGCTGCTGGGATTCTCAACCCAGAAATGGCTAACAGCTGGTGGTCTTGGCACAGTGTTGCTCACCCTTGCTGGTCGCGAGGTACAGATCTTTCTTCATGTGATATTGTAAATTGAAAAGGCTGCAGTTTATTGATCATAACAAATTCTGATTGTCCATGTGTTGTGTATACTTTCAAATTCTGTTAAGACATAATTTCCTTTAAGGTTTTCTGACTACATGTACCTTAATATTGTCTGAACTCAGATATTCACAAACTTCCTTTCAAGTGTAATGATCCATGCCACACGACCATTTGTTGTTAATGAATGGATTCAGACTAAGATTGAAGGCTATGAAGTTTCTGGTACTGTTGAGGTTTGTATATATCTTTGCTAATACATCAAGTGCAACAGCGGTTAGAAGGAAAAAACATAATGCCTACCCATGAATACCTTTGATGGCTTCCATCTTAAACATAATAGGGCTTTAACAATTTGGTTCCTTTTGCAAAACAAATACTGGAAGTGAATTTTTTATAAGCAATATGGACATTTTTTTTTTTGTTGTTGATAAATTTGTTATTGTACCAGCATGTGGGTTGGTGGTCACCAACAATTATAAGAGGCGATGATCGCGAAGCAGTTCACATTCCAAATCACAAGTTCACTGTAAACGTTGTCAGGAATCTTAGCCAGAAGACTCATTGGCGCATTAAGACCCACCTAGCCATAAGTCACTTGGATGTCATTAAAATTAACGTGAGTAGAAATTTCAGTTCACTGGCTTGCGAAACTCGTGCTCCAAGGACTTTGTGTTTTTTATATCATTTCATATGAGAACCTGGTTTATCCCTTACTATCTGCAGACTATTGTAGCTGATATGCGCAAGGTTTTGGCCAAAAATTCTCAAGTAGAGCAGCAAAGGTTGCACAGGAGAGTTTTTCTGGACAATATTAATCCAGATAATCAGGCCCTTATGGTATGGCTTTTGTGCTTTCACTTTTGAAGTTAGTATGATTACTTTTTTATAAGTAGGTTTATAATGTTTCAATAGATGTTCCATTTGGCAAACAAATTTTAAGAAAAACCTTCTTCAAGTCCCTTGTAAAAACATTCTATTACTTTAAAAGTAATAAGTTTTTTTCACTTTCGAAATATATGATGGAAACTGTTGTGTATGTTTTTATGGTCTCGCAATTCTTCACTTTCATTCACAAGGTCTTCATAGAATAAAGAAACTCATCTTTTGATTTTCCTATGGATATACAATCTCCATTTAATACGTCCCTCTTTTTTGTTTTCTTCTTCCTTTCTATTAAATTTTGTATTGAATGGTTGTTCTCATAAGCGGTCTATTTTTGTCACAGATTTTGGTATCCTGCTTTGTTAAAACATCACATTTTGAGGAGTATCTCTGTGTTAAGGTAAGACTACATTATTAGTATAAGCTTTATGAAATCATGTAACCTGCAAGATGATATAATAGATTCTGAAAATAGTATGAAATTTTGATCATCTTTGACTTAGATGCCAATATGAGTTTTCCAGAGATGCTGCATATAATAAATGTAAAAGTCACACTCACTCACCCTAGTTCTCTGCCATATTGATTACAGTTGCATGATTGTTGGGACTTAATGCTCAGATTTATTTTGTATAATGGTAATGCCATAACCTTGTTTGGATATTCTATTCTTCACTCTTCCTTTCCAATACATTGTTTCTTGATGAACCTTTAGTCTGGCTTATAGATTGTTCATGTTGAACAAGATAATTTTGTCTTTTCTTGGCATTTCCTTTTTCATTGGATGGAAAAGTTGAGCAATTTATGAAGACTGATTGCCATTTTAAGATTGGTTCACAAGTTACTCAAAGAATCAGTTTTACCTTTTTTATACCAGACTTTTGATTTGGACTATATAATTTGTGTTGTTTACTGTTACTAAGGTTTCCAAGTGTCTTATGCCTGAACTTTGTAGTTGTTTATGGATATCACAATTCTGTTTACTTTCTCAATGTTAATTATAGTCTTTGAGAAACGGTTGAATATTTATCTCGGATAAACTCTATTGATGAAATAAAACAGGAGGCAATACTTTTGGATCTTCTCAGAGTTGTCAGCCATCATCGTGCCCGGCTTGCCACACCCATTCGCACAGTCCAGAAATATTACAGTGAGGCTGACTTGGAAAATGTGCCATTTGCTGACACCATTTTCACTCATTCTAGGGCATCCAATAATCGTCCATATCTACTTATTGAACCATCTTATAAAATCAGTAGTGATGACAAAAGTAAAGCTTCAAGTCGCCCAACACGTACAAATGGAGACAAACAGGCCCAGGCTGAAGCTTCCTCAACATCCGACTCCAAGGGATCAGATGCTAAAGCTGGGGCAACACTAACTCATGCACAAACTGACAATAAAGTTGCAGCAACTTCAAGTTCCAACTCAAGCACAAACTCCAAGACCTCGGAAATGCCAACATCTGAACCCCAAACACGGAATTCGGCATCTGATGGTTCAGTTCGAAGCAACTCTGAAATGCTGCAGTCCAAGAATGAGAGTACAAAAAATGCAGGGAAAGAGACAACAGGAGTTGATTCCAAAGATGCGTCTCCACCAAAGATGACATCTAAGAAGTCCCTTGTTGCTTCGCCTGAGACTGGTAGTGAAAAAGCAGATGTTCCTCTGGCACCTTTACAAGCAAAGCATGATGGTGAGAAACCTGTTTCATCACCATCCATAGCTAGACCTCCCTTAGAAGAGAATATTATCCTTGGTGTTGCTTTGGAGGGCTCAAAGCGAACACTTCCAATTGAGGAAGAAGACATGGCTCCATCTCTTGCTGCAGAATCAAAAGAACTCACTGCCCACCGAAATGGTGGAGGGTCTCCTCCTGTTGGCACAGATGTGAAAGATGGTTAATTGCCTGCAGTTCCTAGAGCCATGCAAACTGCAGGCAATTATTGATTGACGTGTAAAACAGTTATTGATTGACGTGTAAAAATGCATGCCGCTGAGTTTTTGAAGCTGGCATTACATTGTCTTCTACGATTGCTTGATAATTTGTTGAAATGGAAATTTGTGGGTCAATCTGAAACGACCAGTTTCTCCCATCCCATCCCATCCCTGAAAGTGAAAACTGAAAAGCTCAAAAAAAGAAAAGAAAAGGGAGGTGTAGAAAACTTTTTAACGCATATGTTTGATGTGTGATTGCAAATTTCGCCTCTTTACTTGATTTGGAAAGATCGTTTCATTATGGAGCAATGATTAGATGTCACATGTTAAAACGTGTAATTACTGTGGCCTCATCCAAGCGGAATGGCCTTTGCTTTGGTTAGTGGGAAATGGGGATCTCTCATGTTTGGTAAGTCCAGACATGGGAAATAGTTGCCTGGTATATGAAAAAATAAGAAAAATAGGGGGGAAAATGAAACCCTCCACCCCCGTTGAGTTTCATTTTTTCTTCCCATGGAAAACTTAGGCCAACATTAAATGTAGGGGTGGGCACAATTTTGAGTCAACCCAACTGAATCTCTTAACTCGATCATAGTGGGTTGGGTGGCTTAAAAATGAGCGGGTTTTTGGTTCAAAAATCATAAACCGCTATGTATAGGTTGAGTTATGAGTTGAAATCAAAACTTAAAAATATGCTTAATTTTGAGTTAACCGAACCGAACAGCCCAACTCGATTACCAAAAGTTTGGATTGGATTGAGTTGGTCTAATAATGTACGGGTTTTGAATTCAAGAAATCATAAACCGCCATATATCGGGTTGGGTTACGAGTTATGACTAAAATTGACCCAACCCAACTCATGCCCACCCCTAATTAAATGCACATTTTTCATGATTATTTTGTCCCCATTAACAATTTAAAATTACGATATATCATTAAATGCATTCTTTTTTTAATTTTATCTAATATGGGTATAATTTAAAAATTAAACAATTTTTTTTTTTTTACATTCCTAGGCAAATCAAATATGGGAAAGGAATTTTTCGTTTCCTATACATTTGAAAAAGACATGAAAAATTATTTTCCATCAAATCCTTTCCGTGAACCAAACGAGTCCTATGAGAGTTGGTTTGTGTCAAGCAGAGGCCTCGTAAGTATTGCATTTTTCTTTTGGTTGCTAAGGAGGTAAAAATTCTTTGAAGGGGGGAGGGAGAAGAGGAGGCATACAACAGCTTGGATTAAATGCCTGAAGCTTAAATCCACCATATTAAACTGAAATAGTCAAGCACTTGGGATTACCCCAAGCTTAAATTCATCATATTACCTTGCATTGTGACCAAAAAAGAAAAAGAGGAAAAGTGTGGGTTTGTCATTCTGTTGGTGAGAATCAATGCTTGTCCTACAGGCTGATATGCATTGAAAGCAGACTATACACTTGCGAGCTCAGATGAAGCCTATACAGCAATGAGACTGGATAACTCCAATACTCATACGTAGCTGACCTACAAAAATTACTTGCCAGTAATGACAGACGTTCAAAGCAAAACCACAGCCTCCGAAATCGATTTCTATTAAGCTTGACACATGCAATCAGGAGCAGGGTATGTATAAATGGACTGCTTCTCCTTCCTCAACCTAATCTGCCCTTGTCTACTTTTATGCCCATCCAGAACTGCATGTTGGAACTCTGACCATTCCATGCTCTTATTCACGAAAAGCTTTCCCAACAATGACATGCTTGGTCTAATAGTCTTCAAGTTCATGTAAGCACGATGACTGACCTGAGGATACAAATTTTAATCCTGTCCACTTAGAATTTTCACAAAATTTCAAGGAAATAATTCTTCTGCTGAAATACCTGATTTTATAATAATAGGCTATTTAGGGAATTCCTATATTCACATATTTCACTACAACCACAGATTGGATGAAGTAGATTATCTGGTTTATTCCCCCACCATCTTAAAGAAGACACATATCTACCGAGTATTGAACTTGATACTCTTACCAGTGCATTGTGCATATTCCCGGGAGAAGCAGAGATGAAGATGTCACTTTGCATGCTCACATAATAGTCAACTGCGGCTAATAGAGAAGCCTTGCCTTCAACTTTGGCCCTTTCCTCTGCAGAGGCAAGACTCTTCTTGTCTTCCATTAGTGGAAATAATCTTCTCAAAGTTGAGATCCTTGCTTCTCCGCCATAAACCTAAACAAGGAAAATAGTGACTCGTTTATCCAATTTAAACCCATAACTGAACACACGGTATCAACATTTACTAAAAAGGAACCTAAGGAATCACATGAAACACTTGGGGCTTATTTGTCAATGTGTTTGCTTTTGTTTTAATTGAAGAGAAAGAGGGAAAGCTATGAGAGAAAGAAGAGAGGGGATGAAA
Source organism: Prunus persica (assembly GCF_000346465.2). Lineage (NCBI taxonomy): Eukaryota > Viridiplantae > Streptophyta > Magnoliopsida > Rosales > Rosaceae > Prunus > Prunus persica. The sequence continues at coordinate 43,484,477 of NC_034009.1, read as the reverse complement.
ATGAGAGGGAAGAAGGAGAATACCTAACTAAAGCTGTTTTAAGAAAAACAAAAAACAAAAAACAAAAATAAAAAAACAAACCAGCAACAAACAAGCCCCTAGCTGTTAGCTCATGAATAACAGTATACACATTCTGCTTTTAAGAAATACCTTGTGAGAAGCAAGATAGAGCCGGGTACTATTGTTGAAGCCCAAAGCTGCTAGCAGCAACCCAATCTCTTCAGGAGTCAATGGGCAACGCCCCTGATTTCTCAACTCCTCATCTGTAAACTGAGATTTTAGAACCCTACCCTGCCAAATTACTTGCCGATATTTTGCAAGGGCGAGTTTCTCAGCTTTACCACCACCAAAATCACAGGCTGAATGAGCAGCCATATCCTATGAGTATGTACAGGCAAAGAGTATTAGAAATACTAATTTTGCATATATAATTAGGGTTCGTCGGAAAAGCTTTAAGATTCTTAAAAAATTATTGCATGATCAAACATGACATGGATCTAAAGAAAATTACAAACATACTTTATCAAAGCGAAGATGCAAAACAACAAATTTCCCAGCTCCCTGTTTCTCAATTTGATTTGTTCCGTCCTGTGAGTCACTTGCTGCGTCTTGGTTTCTATTAGGAGGGTAGCGGAGACGATTAACAAGGGTTTCTCCCAATTCCCTGATATGAGGAACAAAGGCTAAAGCTTTAAAGTTGACTTTACAACGGAGGCGCTGGATGTTTTTAGGCAAGTTCTCAAAAGTCAAACGATGAGAAAATGGGGAAATAGCAGCAACTCCGTATCTGCATCAGTGAAACACCTTCCAATCATAATAAGATATTAATTTCAAATTTAGTTCTAAAAAAGAAACCTATTGTCATGATTCTAGCAAGACATATATGCACATACTTAAGATTGATAACTCAAGTTGTACCCAGAGAAGATAACTGGAAATAAACCCAAAAGGATATTTTCAGTCTAAAACTAGATAACCATTAAAATCCTAAAACTAGAGATGCAATACATAATCTAACTTGAAAAGCTGGTGGCTTGACATGTAAAGACACAAATACGTCTGTGATGCACTAATTCTAAGTTCTAACTATATGCTATACACATTAACCAAACAACTTATTTCCCAAAGCTATGTCTATAGCATCATAATATTATCATTCCTAAATATTTCTTGTTATGATAACTTATCACTGCTATTTACTGGAAAAAAAAGAAGGAAAAAAAAGGGACAGATTATACAAGTTTCTAACACAAGCAATATCACAATCACAATTTTAAGAAATGAAACCTCTGCACAATCCATGCAGGCAGGAGACTAAATTGAAGGACAGACAGAATATGGACATGAGTATCTGATACTAAGACAGCATAGGGACAAGAGTTTATCTTGCAGATTTCTGTTTTTGCATGTGAAGTTAGTATATGACACTAAGACAACATAGGGACAAAAGTTTACGATACCAACTTCACATAAAACAGAAAACTGCAAGAACAGGCTCAAGTGATTGAAAAAAGCAAGAACTTTACGCTCAATTAAGAAAGGCTCGATGCAGTACTGACCTCTGCAATATGGGCAAGACATTTTCCAGATACCAATCAGAAGAAGCATGGACAGGTGCTGTTTTTATTCTAGTAATCCGAATGCCAGTAGCATAATACTCCCTAGTGCTCCAAGAAAATTCACTAGGCAGGTCTTTAACTATAGAAACTTCATCGCGTAAGACTTCAATAAAGTGATCCAAATCAAAAATTTCCTCAAAGGAACTGCAAAAGCACATGGGGTTTCAAATCAATGGCTCCTCTTTGGACAGAAATAATAAATTGTAGGAAAGGTTCCAGGTTAGCATACTCACGATATACCTCGAATCTTGCCACACAGGATTAACTTCAAGGTGTGGAACAACCAATGTGGCATTCAAAATTTTGGCAACAGCAACTGCATCACAAATCTTTTTTTTTTTTTTTTTTTTTTTGAAGAACCAAATAAAGTAAATTAGACAATCTCATTTTGGACACCCAATTGGCTATAGTATCACAACAAGTAATCAAATCAAGTAAACGGGCATTCTTGTATAACTTCATTTTCTACAAGATACATTGCTTAGAAAGAATTTCCTTATAAAATTTAAAAACCCACCCCCATTTTCTGCTGGTTCAAGCCTCCATCAAGGAACACCTGAATATACCCAGTAGATCCTTTTGGTGTCACTGCAAGAAAATGAATAAAATTTCATCAGCTAACAATCAATTCAATGTCACATAAAATGTGGCCCGATCTTTAGCACTCACATGATAGACTTTTAGGCTCTTCAAGACAATGTTTCCATCCTTGGTTGGGCAGTGGAGACCATAGCTTGCTCTGTTGCTCAACAGACTAAACAAATTCAAAAAGAATATGTTAATATATGTAAATAGATCAATTGTTTACACCAATTCTGAAAACAAATCACAAATCAAAGGAAAAGAAAAGAAGGAACTGACAGATTGGGAAAGTAAAGCTGGATTTAGAAGATGCAAATGTCTGGCCTTTGGAGCATTCCACTCCTGCAAAATACCCATTGCAGTTTCATTAAGAATTAAGCATTTCCATTAACAACAACATCAAACTGTGAGAATGGTTGTTTGGGAAGGGACTTACTGAGAAGAAGGAAGGAGAGGCACGGCCTAATGGGCCGAAGAGATTTGGGAAGAAGGCCGGAAAGAGGACCACCAAAAGGCCAGCTAAAGCGGCTCTCTGAGACTGGTTGGGATAGTAGTAGCCATAGTAGTCCTTGTGAAGCTTCATGGGTTCGTTTGAGTTTTGATTGGAAAACCCTAAACCTGCATATTCATTGCGTTTTCAGTTGTGTAGGGCAGCAGAGAAGAGAAGAGAAGCTCACTGTCGTCAATGGAGGTGACAACTATGAATCCGATCTAATTTTTACGGGAAAGAAAGGACGTATGGAAGTTATAATGTGAACGTCCTCATTCGATGAAATCGCATCGAAGCCATTGTTCTCTTTTCTTTTTTCTTTTTTCTTTTACTTTTCGCTGGTAATAAGAAGTGAGTAATAAATATTTGGGTAATTTTCATTTTACTACGAGATACTAGAATAAATTATAAAAGAAAAAAAAAGTGAAATAATTTTAATGGATGTGGTTGTTCACTTTAACTGTTATATAAGATGGTATGAAAATATGGTTTACAAATATAATAAAAGTAGAATTATTCTTTTACTATGTTCAGGTTTATCAAGTTTCAGCCTTCGATACATCAAGTTTTTTCTCGTCTCAGTCCCATACATAATGTTTATTTTTGTATCACTTTCATACATTAGTTAATTTGACCATAATGTTCTCCGTTAAATAATGATGTGGCCTGGACTCATTCATATTTTGCCATGTGGACTAATATGTTTAATTAATTAATTGTTCTTTGACAATGTTGTTGTTTTCGTTTATTTATTTGCTTTTATGCGCAGATAGATCGCTGGAAATTATATTTTCCCCAAATATGTTACGGATTCAATTGTGGGTATGACTGTTACGACATTTCTTCAAGTAGTGGTACTAGTAGAGTTCATTTAGGTTCATGAGTTTCTTTACATTATTTCACGACTGATGATGTTGCTAGTTTGGGACATGGGCTAAATCCTTCCAAGCTTTGGGAGGCGGGGCTTCCTCTGAACCATTCGATCCCTTTCTATTTTAACATGTTGGAGCCTACGTGTTCTCGTGATTTTTTGCTTGAAGTTTTCCTCTGTGTATAAAAAAAAATAAAAATAAAAAACACACGACCTTATAAGGTTGACATGTGCTGTGACACTGATAACCCAATCAACACAACATCTAGTAGTCTCCGTGCAGGCTGCATTAATACATACAATACAAAGTCGAAGAGCAGTATGTCAGGCTGCATGTAATACCATAGGTTTAGATACACAGAAAGTTACTCTCCCTTCAATGTCATATCGAGTTAAGACACACGATCACTACTGATGCGTCTCACATTATCTCGATTTTGTTTATTTAGCTATAAAGTGAGTAAACTTTCTTCCTTGTCCACTTCTTAACCAAGAAACTAGGGAAGCCTGAAATTCAGAGAAAATACAAAGTGATTTGCAAATTTATTAAAAAGGTGAAGAATAAATGAAATACCATGTATGCCTTATTCAGGTTACGTTGTTTTAGTCTAGAGAGAGTGGAATATATTTTCTCCCGCATGTTTTCAATAGCCCTTTCAGTGTTGGGATTTCGTAACTGAAGATTTCTGTAGCAAGTTAATTATTATTAGTTATATAAAAATGTTTAAAATAATTTTATTTGGACTGCCATACTACGAAATTCACATTTTTTTATATAAATATTTTAAACAAAATATATATAAAAAAATGTGAGAGAGTTCGATGAAAGTCACTGACTTTGTTTCAATTTAAATAAACACAAAAATGAAATAGCCCAAAGACACAAACATGAAACCTCAAAATAAACATCTTCAATCTAATAATCCAAATATTTTGATTATTTTAACTTTTAATTTATTCTTCATAGTATCATCAAATAAAGCAAGCATGTCTTCTCTGATCAAACTTTAAAAAAATCATATAAATAAATAAATAAATATACGTAGCAAAGCAAAAGTAGCTCACCCCAGTTTGAGAGATAAAGTGACATCGGAGCAGTCATCTTCAAGAGAGAGACTGTGAGCACTGTTGCAGCTGGTGGAGGTGGCAATTATGGCAGATTCAGATGACATGCCGTCTTCTTCTCCTCCACCTCCAACATTAGTAATCAACGTCTCCGGCTCCACAAACGCAGGTCCAGTATTTCCTCCGGATAACATCGCCATCTGCTATGCAAAAAATACAAAATAAAAAAAGATAAAGATAAAAAGAAGAAGAAATATGTACATGATTGCGGTAGTTGCTTACCTTCTGCCTTAACTGGTTGTTGGCTTCTACCAGCTCAGCTCCCTGAAATTATAGTCGGTGTGAGTGGAAGAGAAAACCAGAGCCAAACTTGGTTATGATTATTGATGTTAAAGTCCTGATTATTGTAAATAGTTGAAATTTGTTTTCATTTACAGAGTACGTATCAATCATCTAACCTTTTTCTCCAGTGCCATAATCTCACTCATAATCAGCTCTTCCTGAAAGGGAATGGAACATTTGCATTTAGATGTTACTTTATAGTGACAACCCAGAACATATACTCTCTATGCACAAACAACTTCTTCAAACAAAGGACAATTGTGGGACCTACTTTATATTATTCGAACAGTTCATCATTTAGGTTTTCATTCAAGAATCATCCGGCAAAAAAATTGGATACTATTATACCATTTCATTAAATGGTAATGATTTCAGTGTTTTGTAGAGATGCTGTTGTTTACTTATTGGAACACAAATGCAATGTCTTGCACCATTTAACTAAGCTAACGGGGTCTAACCCAATGGAAAATGACTTTAATTTGCAGACCAAAGGTCTCAGGTTCGAACCCCCTTGGTATCTTAGTCGTGTGAGTGTGTGTGAGAACCCCCCCTCTAATAATTTAGATTATCGCTTGTACTAACACCATTTGACTATTCTGCAACAAGGATTCCTAAATTATAATAAACGGGTTCGATCATTAAACCACAATACAGAGAGTGAAGCCTTGCACCATCCTTACTAGAAAAGAAATTAGCTAGGGCAGACCTTAGTTTCTATCACACGGCCAAGGCTTGCTTCCACCAGTTGTTCTAACTTCAGCAGCTCATCCATATTCAGCCCTTGAAGATCCTCACCTTTCATCTGCCTGTTGCAAGCCAGTCCAATTCCCGCACATAATTCAAGCAATAATACCAGCTAAACAGCCACACATATCTTACAAGTTCATGATGATTTAATTAATTTGTACCTCAGCCGGCGGCTCTTCTCCTCGAGTTCCTTACTCAGTTTGATGTGGTTTTCATTCTCCAGCTAAAATGAGAAATATTGGAACCATTACATAATCTAATCTGTTACATAAAAAGCTTATAAACGTCAGCCCTGAAAAAAAACAAAGAAACAACATAACGAGAAGAACAAAAATGATTACAATATATTTTTGAAAATGGAATCAAATGAATCACTGGAACATACAAGAACATGGATTTACAATTTGTCCTAGTCGTTCTGGGTATTTATTGATTTCCTAGTTTTGTCAGGATTTAGGTAGCTAACAAAATTAGGGTTATATGTGAGCCTGTGAAAGAGGTTATTTAGGGGCTAAGCCTCAATTGCAACCAAAGTGAGAGGGACACATAGAAGTCTCCAACTCAACTATCTGGAGTTCTGAAAAAACCATAAGAAATTAAATCCCCTAAAGCTTGAAAAACAATTCAATAATAGACTTTTCACAAATAGGTCCATTCTAACATGATATACTATACAAAAACGCATATAGAGGCTATTTGGAGAGAAAAATCCAAAACTAACCACTTGTCATTTTCTGATTGGTTATTAGTGTGTTCAAATTTTCTAAGACCAATTAGAAAATGACAAGTGACTAATTTTGGGTTTTTATCTTCAAGTAGCCTCTATATAATGGACTTATTTGTAAAAACCTATAAAATAATTTACCCTCTCCTTTGAACACTTGGAAAACAACTAACAATAAAAGTAAATAATAATTGATAGTTGATGATGAATCCATGTCCCAATTTTTTCATTGGCTAATTGTTATGTAGACCAAATTAAGTCCACTAGAAATGGACTTATCAAAGCCACCTACATATATATTTAGCCCAAGATGCCGACCCTGCTGCATGCATATACATAAGTCTGGCATGTAACAGGATAATGTTTTATTTTATTTTATGTTCAAACAATAATCAGAACCGTCAGTTGCTATAGAGATACATTTTGAATCTCCAAAGTGCAGATCACAGAGTAATGTTACAATTAATTGCAGAACAATTTAAAAGGGGAAAGAGAAAAGGTCATGGAACTCATTTACTTGCAGCTCAAGAAACTGTTTGTTCGATTTTTCGAGATCATTTGTGTGCGCTTTGTACCTTTCAATAACATCCTCGGTACTTCACAACACAAAAGGAAAAAAAACAATCAATCAATTGGCATGTTCGCTAGTAAATTATTAGACATAGAAAAATTAACGTGTGACTAAGCATACGTGAGAAACAAAAAAAAAGGGAAAAGAATTTAACCCCCATTATTCAAACTTCTGGTTTGCAAACACAGATATACACTAACATATATATATATATATAATTTTATTTGATATGCATAATGAGAACGTTAAGCTATTTGCTGCTGGTTTTATTGCTTGGTTTGATTACATATGCAAATCAAAACGTCAACTCTAATTCTTTCATAGATATTTTATGGAATTATTATATATAAGACCAACCCAAGCAGCTGAGATATTTTAGAACACAAGGCAAACCGACGTGAGAAAATCAAGTCGGCTAATAAGTGGGCCTCAAAAATCTTAGTCACAGACAGTTCCTCTCACATCAACTCTGGAGCTCATTGAAATATGCTTTGAATATTGTTATCTTTGGTTGGCCTCTTTTTAGTGAGTGGGTGTTTTTGATTGGCTTCTTTTTATCCTGAATTCTTCAGCGCCAGCTACCATGCAAATACGAATCAGATCCAAGTTTTTCTTGCAGGGTAGTGATAGATCTGACAATTCACGCAACTCTACGTAGGCCTATGCCAATAATACTACCGAACGACACATATTCATACACCTTCGATATCACATATAAGTGAATTGTTATTAATTTTATGGTGCAAATCAAGTTCAAACTTCTACTGGCTTGCGCCAAAAATATCAAGAGTCTCTACCTAGGTGAATATATCCATGACCATCGGCCCAACGTCATCTTTCTCCTATGTCAGGACGTGATCGTCTCCATTCCTCAGTACGGCCATAGACACCGAAGAACTAAAATGTAGTTAACACACCTTAGACTATAACATTTCATTCTTAACTAATCTTGTTCTTCTCAAACACTTTAGAGCTTCAGAAGCCAGATGCACCCTAGAAAGATCATTAAACACGTCGGAAACTTCACACATCACTTGGAGGCCAATTCCCTGGTAGATATATTAATAGACTCTTTTAAACCATTGATTCTTGAAGAATAACTTAATCAAGCCCTACTGCAACATCCCCAAAGCTAGGCTAACAGGACATGAAAATCGAGTAGAAAACTAGGGTACCGGTGGGCATAAACAGAGCTGATTGGGGCAAAAAATAACCGAGTTGACCAAAAACCAAACCAGTTTGGTTTGATTTTGATTTCGATTCTTGTAGTGAAAAAATCGGACTAAACCAAACCGAACCGACTATTTATTTTTTAAGTTTTTAATAAAAAATTTAAGCCCAATGCAAAATTTCTAAGCCCATAATTAATATTTCCCCAAGCCCAACTACAAATCACCTCTCTTTTCTAGGCCCAATCACCTTTCTTTGCATGAAATTGGGCAATTTGTGAATTTTTAAGCCCAAAAAAAAAAAATTTTAAAAAGGGATTCCGATCCAAAATTGTGACATGAACCTACTCATGGGCAAATCGTACCACACTAGACCGGAGAATTTTTTCGTCAAAACCAAATTGAACCAAACTAGATGAATAGTTCTGATTCTAATTTGGGGTGAGAATCGGACCATACCCACCCTTATAGAAAACTTAGAATCATGTTTAGTGTTAACATGACCTCGCTTAACAAGCCCTATTTATAATTGGAAAATTTGGACCAATATTGCTCTAATTGGAAAATTGGAAAAGTTTGAAAAATAATGTAAAGTAAAATCTAAGGCTAAAGAAAAACACTTTTACTCTCCTCTAGTTTTTCAATGTATATTGATTTGAGTAAAATCGTTTTATGTTTTGTTCTGGTTGCAAAAATGAAAACATGGACTGCAATATCGAGAGCTTTAATAGAAAAACTTGAAAAAAAATACAAAATAGACAAACTAGACAAGCTAGCAGCTTTGCATATAACGTGCCAAATTATGCCCGGAAACCTAGAAAAATAAATTTTACATGAAATTTTCAATAGAAATTGATAAGAAATTGCATACTGACATAAACAGTTAAAAAGTCTTTTAATTTTGTTCTTAATTTGCATTTGCATTTTCAAATTGTCTTTTAATCTGTTTCCTTCATTTGACGCATGTTATTAATAGTAAAATAGGAACATCTAGATAACGGAATTCTTTTTAACTGAAAGGAAGCATGACCTTATTTAAATTCTTATTCCATAGTTAACATTTCATTCTCACCCTCCCTCTCATGCATGCACATCTAAGTATGAAACTAGGTTTTAACAAAATCTTTCATGCATTCATGGCAAAAATATGTTATGGTCATAGCTCCACCACCCATTGCCCTACTTTGAAAGCATGCATGGATATTCCTGCTGAAAGTCTTCAGGGCTTCATCATATCACATTATTTCTAGTAAGAAAACTACAAACATATAATTCAATGTTTGTAACCACATTAATTTACTGGCATTTTTTTAGTTTGGGAGGGGAGAATGAAAGACACCTTCCATTATCTTAAGTTTTAAGGATAAGATATATACATATGGTATACATATGTATATATGGTATGGGAAAGAGTAAAATACTCTCTTACTAGCTAGACTATCTATCATTTTATGCGGTCAAACTACGAATCTAAATTTGGTGATCTATATTCTTGTTTGAGTGTATGATTTAATTGATGGTCTAACATACCGTGTCTCTCACAAGAGAACCATTAATTTTATGACCTTGGATTGAAACAAGGATATTCTTCATTGTATAAGCCCCACCTAAGATTTTATATATATAATATCTACCACCAATATGTGATAGGTGGGAGAGGATAAGATTACAGCTTCTTTATATACACTTTGTCCAAAAAAGATATACACAGTTTTGCTTGGTAAACAAAATTGATTGCGCATGCAGTACAAGAAAAGAACATCATCATATAATGTTTCTCAAACTGCGACACCTAGCTAGAAGTTGTCTTAATAAAAAATATACAAGGTGGTAACCCTCGAACTAGTTGCCTTTGAAATAGAGTATAACTATCTAAAAGATTTTCTCTCTCTCTCTCTAGAAGCTTCTATTTGCCTTTGACACAATAAATAATGTCTGTTTGCAGAGTTCAAACCATGGAATTTCAGGAAGGACAGGTAATTTCCATAAAAGGCACCCTCTCCTCTAAATATATTTCTACCAAAATGACTGAATCTCAGATTCTCTCTCTCTCTCTCTCTCTCTCTCTCTCTCTCTCTCTCTCTCTCTCTCGCACACACACACACACACAAGTCAAGTCAAACTTCAGACATCATGATCATACATATTGGTTATCATTGCAAGGAAGGAAAGAGTCAAAAGAATTATAAGGTATTTAGTGGTGGGTGCTGGTACCTTGAGCTTGAATAATCAAAGAGCTTGTCAGTAGCAGAGAAGATGATGACAGCCACCTCAGATTCACACAGAACAGATAGCTCTGCAGCTTTCTTGAAGAGCCCTCTTCTTCTCTTTGAGAAGGTCACCTGCCTTGCTGGCAGGTAGTCAATCTTCTTGATCTTGATCTTCTCCCTCATCATTTTCACCGTTTCCCTTCAAAAAAATTCAAACCAACCACTTTTCACATATATTATTATCTTCATACACTCAAAAACTACACAATATTTTCTGGGTTCCTTCTCAAAATTTAACCTTTTAATGGTCCCCAGATCTAAATGAACAAAACCCAGAAAAAACCCACCAACCAAAATAGGTCACAAGTTCACAACAAAAAGAAGAAGAAGAAGAAACCAACCAAAATAGGTCACAAGTTCACAACAAAAAGAAGAAGAGGAAGAAGAAGAAGAAGAAGAAGCCTAATTAATTTAATTAATCTCTGGGTTTTCCTCTCTGTTTTTAATGTTTACCTTTGTCGGGGTTTCAGCCCGGTCTGAAGTTTTGGTCTGTCCAGAAAAACTAAGAGAACTAGAGAGATAAAGGGCGGCTGCTGGTGGTGGCTGGTTGTTCAAGAAAGGAAATTTTCCTTTTTATGGAAAACATCTATTTCTATTATCCTCTGCTTTACTTTCGGTCTCTTCTGGGAAAACAATGTAAGAAACCTGAGCAAATCGACGGGGACAGATGCACCTTGCCGTTGATGCATGCAATCTCCACCGTTGATCTTGTAATGCGTCAGCACAAAATGTAGCATCTTACTTTTTGTGATCGATTTTGTCCATATCTAAGTTATGTTTTTTCGTTCAGAAGTATCTTAAGTTTAGTTTGTTGTCGGTTTAATTCTTACTACGTGTAGGGTTACAAAAAAATGAATAAATTTTATTTTTATGTGGAGTCGGATGGAGACAGGTCATTCGCTGTCATGTCACTTGATTGGGCCCACCATGCGACACGTGGCTGTCTATATCTTGCTCAGGTTCCTTCCCCCCAGTTCACTTTTATCCATTTAATCCACGCAAACAGTACGTGTCTCGCTGTGACAATGATAACCCAAGCAAATTCAAAATCAACATAACTCACCATGCAAGCTGCATTAATACAGAGTTTTAAATACAATACAAAGTCAGAGCAATTTCAAGCTTGCATGTAACGCATAGGTTTAGATACAACACACAGTCACCCTCCCTTTGATATTTTTCAATGTTATGTCGAGTTAAGACACACAATTACTGATATCTTACAATACCTCAACTTTATTTATTTAGTTATAAGGAGAGTAAACTTTCATCTTTCTTCACTTCTTAACGCCTGAAATTCAGAGAAAATACGTACAAAATGATTAGTAAATTTATTTAAAATGTGAAGAATAAATAAAATTCCATGAATGCAACTGTGCACCAACATTTGTTTGTGGGGATGTTTTAACTTGTATTATGCAGGTTACGCTGTCATAGTGGGTGTGGAATAAATTCTCCCCTACATTTTCAGCCCCTTTCAGTGTTGGGATTCTTCAACTGAAGCTTTCTGTAATTTTCATAAAACAATGCGGGAAAGTTAATTATTTTTATTTTCATACAAAAAAATGTTTAAATTAATTTTATTTAGATTGCCATACTATGCAATAACGATGACGTTAATTCACATAAGCCATCTATTATTTTCTATAACAAAATATAATTTAAAAAAATGTGAAATTTCAGTGAAAGTCACTTACTTCTTTCAATTTAAATAAACTCAAAAAATGAAATGGCCCAAATACATAAAAATGAAACCTCAAAAGAAACTTGATCTACAAACCCCTAAAACATCTTCAATCGAATTGGGAGGGTTAGTATGTAGACGGAAAGGCTCTAATGAAGTGTTTAGAGTGAGGAACTTATTTGAAGAGTTCAATCCCACCATCAACAAATGGGAGAAAATCAATGAACTTAAACATTTTAAATAGTTTGATAGTGGGATTAAACCCCTCAAATAAGCTCCTCACTCTAAACTCCTCATTGTAGAAGCTCCGGTGTAGTAAATAGGTGAAAACAGTTAGGCCCAAATGAGCACTTATACTGTATTACTGAAAATATTGAAGTTGCTGGGAAATAAATCATCGCGCAATTGTTTTTGTACAATTTATCTGAAATTCATGATGACTTCTGAGAATTGTCAATACTTCTATATTTAAAAAAAATGTCGGCGGGATAAGCAATTCATAGTTTTTCTTTTCTAAAAATCCAAATATTTTGGTTTGGTAGAGTTAAAAAATGAAACCCAAGATAAAGTTGACAAGTACAGAAATAAATCTAAGCAAAACCCTCACAACACAAGGGAAGGGAAATATCCTCCTCCCTCTTATTGCACGACGCCCGCGTACCATCAAATAAAGCAATGATCAAGCATGTCTTCTCAGATGAAACTTAAAAGCATATAAATAGCAAATAGCAAAAGTAGCTCACCCCAGTTTGAGAGACAAAGTGACCTCATCGGAGGAGTCATCTTCAAGAGAGAGACTGACAGCACTGTTGCAGGTGGTGGAGATAGCAGATTCAGCTGACATGCCTTCTTCTTCTCCTCCACCTTCAATATTATTATTCAACCTCTCCGGATCCATAAGCGCAGGTCCAGTATTTCCTCCGGATAACATCACCATCTGCTATGCAAAAAATTACAAGAGAAAAAAAGATCAACCCATAATCTTTTATTAAGAGCACTCTTCCTCTCAAAAAACAAAAAGAGGAGAAGAAAAAGTAAGAAGAAGTATGTACATGATTGTGGTAGTTGCTTACCGTCTGCCTTAGCTGGTTGTTAGCTTCAACTAGCTCAGTTCCCTGAAATTATAGTCAGTGAATGAAAGAGAGAACCAAAGCCAAACTTGGTTATGATTATTGATGTTAATTTATATATGTTTTTAAGTCGTGATTATTTTACGTTTGTTTCCATTTACAGATCTGTACGTATCAATCATCTAACCTTTCTTTCAAGTGCCATAATCTCACTCTTAATCAGCTCTTCCTGGAAAAGAAAGGAACAGCATTTAGATGTTAGTTTTCAGAAAATAAAGCTTAGTGACAACTCAGAATACACCTATGCTTTTCACAAAATACAGCAATAAAAATATACCCTATTTACTGAGACGATACTTCTTCAAACAAAGACCTACTTTATATTATTCTAACGGTTCATTGCTTATGTCTTCAGTCAAGAATCATCCAGAAAAGAAAAAAAAAGAAAAAGAAAAAGAAGAAGCTAGGGCACTGGTTACTAGAAAATAAAATAGCTAGGGCAGACCTTAGTTTCCATGACACGGCCAAGGCTTGCTTCCACCAGTTGTTCCAACTTCAACAACTCATCCAGATTCAGCCCTTCAAGATCCTCACCTTTCATCTGCCTGTTGCAAGCCCGTCCAATTTCAGCAGATACATCAAACAACAATACCAGCTAAACAGCCACATATATCTTACAAGATCATGAATTTTGTACCTCAGCTGGCGGCTCTTCTCCTCGAGTTCCTTACTCAGTTTGATGTGGTTTTCATTCTCCAGCTAAAATGATAAATATGGGAACCATTACATAATTTAATCTGTCTCTGTCAAATGAAAAGCTTATAAACGTCAGCATCGAAAAATATAAGGGGAAAAAAAAACAAAAAGGATTACAATATATTTTTGAAAATGGAATCAAATGATTACTTGGACATACAAGAACATGGATTTACAATTTGTCCTAGTCATTAATACCTTAGAAAAACTTAGGGATTTCATTAATAGCAACAAACCCAACTTAGATAAAGGCAAATGGAAAAAGAACAGATGACAGATTAAATTGAGATGACAGATTAAATCTAAAGCACAATATTAACACGTAGGGGAATCTTACTTTATTGGAAGATGGCAGGATACCACTCATCCATATTGTTAGGGCAAAAACTTCAACATTTTTACTCCCCAACCAACCACTACTCTAGCACCAAAACAGAGTTTCTTTCCTGATTACTCAAATTCTATAGAGATAAGGAGTTTAATGAAATTTTGACCCAAGTATTCATGTTATTCTTGTGCTAAGCTGCTCCAAATTTTTGTGTTTAGAGTCTTCTGGTGCTGGGGCAACAAGGGAAATTATTATTATTATTATTTATTTTTGTGGGTTTTGCGATCGTTCAGGGTATTTTTTGCTGAAAAAAAATATGATTGATTGATAGTTGCTGATGAATCTATTTCATTGGCTAATTCTCAAAACAACACCAGGACTTGGCCCAAGACTACTATTTCCTTCCATCTGTAGACCAAATTCATAAGTCCCACTAGAAATGGACTTATCAAAGCCACCTAACTACATATATTTAGCCCAAGAGGCCGACCCCTGCTGCATGCATATGTACATAAGTCTGGCATGTAACAGGAAATAATGTTTTTATTTATGTTCAAACAATCAGAACCTTCAGATGCTACATAGAGAGATATTTTGAAGCTCCAAAGTGCAGATTACATAGTATGTTACCATTAATTGCAGAACAATTTAAAAGGGGGAAACGGAAAAGGTAACCATTGAACTCATTTACCTGCAGCTCAATCTCTTGATTGTTCAATTTTTCGACACCATTTATGTCTGCGTTGTACCTTTCAATAACATCCTTGGTACTTCATAACAAAAAACGAAAAAAAATAAAAATCAATCGGCATGTTCACTAGTAAATTGTTAAGACATTGAAGAACTAACATGTGACAAAACATACATGAGAAACAAAAAAATGGAAAAGAATTTAACCCCATTATTCAAACTTCTGGTTTGCAAACACCAAGACACACACACTAATGTCTAATTCAGGGTTTTGATAATCTGCAATTTATCACTGGCATAACTTCAACGCTAAGCCATAAAGCATGATGGCATCTTGCCAAAAAATTGAATTATTTTCATACTTAAGTGTCTCTAACTAACATAACCAGCAATCAGAGTGATCTACAACTTACCCCCCACTGCAAAAAATTCAGAACTTTTTGTGTTGGAATTTGGTTTCCAATTATAATGCAAACCCATAATTTCATTTTCAATTATAAAGCAAAATACAAGCAAACCCAGGATTGGATTTCCAATTTTCTGCAGACCCAGAATTTTTCCAGTTATATATTGGAGATCCAAAAAAGGGCTACACCATAGAATAACCCAATCATCTCAAGAGAAAACAAGTACAAAGAATAATTCCATTAGATGTTTTTACAAAAAATAGCATGCAATAATCTAACCAACCACTTTGGACATGCATGCAATAATCTAACTATGATTTATTAAAAAAGTAAATTCAACAGTGAAAAGCAAATTAACTAATTTAGCCCTCCCTTCCCCCACAAATTAAAAAATATATATGTTACAGATTTGGATATTTTTGTACCATTAGTACTGTTCCTTGATAGCATCAGAAAAGGGTTTCATTCAAGACCACATCACAACTATGATTTTGGAGATTTTGAAATGAAATAAATACTTGTTTTATATGCATAATGAGAACGTGAAGCTATTTGCTGCTGGCTTTATCGCATGGTTTGGTTATGCAAATCAAAACGTCAAATCAAATTCCTTCATAGATATTTTATAGAAAACCTATATATATATATATATATATATACGGTCCCTAAGAGACTACCAACATATTTAATGAATATTTATTGGAGAATGTCCCTATATATATATAAAAGACCAACCCAACAAGCAACTGAGATAGTTTACAACACAAGGCATTTATATATGGAAAATGCTAGGGTGACTATCTTTAGAGACCAACTTATATATCGTATCTCTAATAGAGATCAGACGCATTGTATTAGTGAGCTTCCTTTCTAGGTTGCTTTGTTTTGTAGTTTTTGTGCCCTCCCCATTTTTGACGAGGTTTCGAAATGAAATATCACCATTTGACAAAAAAAAAAAAAGATTTACTTGAATTCGAATTCATTTTTCCTTGTATGGGGTCATTCGATGTTGGTGGAAAAGATTGATAAACAATACATTGGAAAAATCTTTCGCGCCTATGAATATTAATAGATTGATTGTTACACTTATGTATCTTCTAATAGATTGATTGTTAAATCTTAAACCAAAACTCAAGCTCCCCAGAGTGACCTCATACCAAGCTAGAAAGAACCATTAAACAAACCAACTTGTCGTGGTTTGGCAATCATCCGAAAACCAAAACTCGCCAATCTTAGGCAACTTCTACTGCCTAAGATCTTGCTTGCTTGATTACTAAACCACATACTAGTTAAGTTAGTGTTTGTACCAAAATTTTCACAAGCCATCAGGCAGAATAGAAAACGGGTAAAGAAAGCCACTCATTTTGCGCAAAACATTTCAAAAGTCACTACTAGGTGAATAAATCCACAACCATCATCCCGACACCAGCTTTCTACAATGTCCCGACATCATCATCTCCATTCCTCAATACGCCCTTAGAGATCGAAATACTAAAACGTGGTTAAGACATCTTAGACAAGAACTCTCTTCTTTGAACATACTTAATTCATGTAGAAAAGATGTCGAAGGCAATTGAAGAAGAGTTGAAGAGGCGCGCTAAAGGGCACACTTAGAAAGCTGCAAGTTTGGGCCCATGACCCATTGATTCGAAGAGAACAGCTTTTTCAGGCATCCGAGATCGTTAACAACCCAAAATCCAGTTTTTATGTCTTATAAGTTTTTGAAAACTTTGTAATTTTTCCTATTTTAATTCCTTGTTTATTAGTAGGGCTTCTAGGGTATTTAAAGAATTTTTAACCTGTGGCTAGGGTTAGGTTATGTTATTTCAGATTATCAATAAACTTAAGGTTTCCTCACTACTTCATGGTGGATTCCAAAGTTGTGTGTTTTAAGCTAAATCTTTAGTCATCCGATTGTCACGATGCGTCATTAATGCAAGTAGACGCCCACAATGTAAGTATTTTCAACCAAATTACAGAATTGAAGAAAATATTAAAGGTCCAAAGTAGTGTCTCGAACAAGTGTTTTAGCCATCTTCATCTAGCTTTTTACAGGACGCACGGCTCTTGAATTTTGTTCGCATCATCTAGAAAGACTAAAATCATCATACGACTTCTACCTCCTTAATTGACCCATTTTTGGTACTTGCATAGGTAGTCATAGCACCAACATTATGAGCTTGATTTATCATCCTTATCGGTCTAAAGGATTGTTACTTTCTTAAAAAGTCACCCTTGTAGTGAATAGTATTATCCCACTGGAACAAGGGGATCTAGACTCCCCAAAGCTAGGCTAATAGGACATGAAAATCTAGTAGAAAACTTGGAATCATGTAAAACATTAAACAACCAAGTGACAACATAGGGAGTGGTGGACCTAAGACATGGGAAGAAGATGTACTATGAAGTGGTGAACCGACTAAAATGGGAAGAAAACTTGGTGTAAGTGGCTAAGGACTCCAACATGTTATAACATGGCCTCGCTAAACAAGCCCTTAAGAGTTTCAAAATACAAATATGAATGAAACATCTCAAAACTTAATAATAATATTGGGCAAGTCTCATGAACACACATGACTTTGGAGTTCCTATATAAATATTTCGACACAATACTAAATAAATCTTTGAAAATATAGTATAATATCCAAGAGCAATACTTTTCCAAACTTGGAGAATTCGGACCAATATTGCTCTACTAGGAAACTTCGAGAAGTTTGAAAAATAATGTAATAGTAAAATATTCATTTCACGGTTTTTGTTTTGGTTGCAAGTACTCTGGTACTTGAATATAAATACAATTAGAAAACCTTTAAAAAAATATATAAAATAACTTTGCATATAACATGTCAATTAGGAAACCTAGAAAAATAACTTTTAAAGGAAACTGATTAGAAATTGCATACAGACATAAACAATTAAATGTCGTCTCCAATTTGTTATTTTTAACTGACACCTCCATTTGTATCAAAGCTTTTTTTTTAAAAAAAAAAAAAAAAAAAATGTTTAACGACATTCACTCTCTTGCAAATAGTATCGCCATATAAGACCACCTTAAGAGTATATTTTTGGGTTAAAGAAGACCACTTTGGAGGTGGTATTTCTAGTTTGTGTGTTTTTTAAAAAATATAAATGAAAGGATGCGTGACCTTATTTAAATTCTTATTCCATAGTTAACATTTCATTCTCACCCTCCCTCTCTTTCCTTCCTCTCATGCATGCACATCTAATTCTTATTCCATGGCAAAAACATGTTATGGTCATAGCTCCACCACCCATTGCCCTAGTTGAAAGCATGCATGCATATTCCTGCTGAAAGTCTTCAAGGCTTCTATGATGAATTCTCAAGTTATCATCATACCACTTTATTCCTAGTAAGAAAATTACAAACATATAATTCAATGTTTGCAACCACATTAATGTACGGGCATTTTGTCTTTTAGGTCCTTTTCAAACACAACCCACAAATATCTTAACTTCGATGGATAAGATACATATAGATATGTATATATATGGTAAAGAGTTAAATACTCTCTTACTAGCTAGATTATCTAACATTTCCTGTGATCAGACTACGAATCTAGAATTGTTAATCTGCTTTCTTGTTTGAGTGTATGATTCGATTGATGGTCTAATATATCGTGTCTCTCACAAGAGAACATTAATTTAAGTGGGAAGAATGTTCGAAGGATAACATATATACATATAGATGTATATACATATTGTAAAGGGTCGAATACTCACTCACTAGCTATAGTCACTATCATTTTATGTGGTTAAACTATGAATTTAAAAAAAGTCTGTTATATTATTTGAGTGTATGATTCGATTGATGGTCTAACATATCGTGTCTCTCACAAGGGAACATTAATTTTAATTTGGACTTGGACAATGATATTCTTCATTGTATAGGCCCCACCTAAGATATTATATAATATCTATTACCAACATGTGATAGGTGGGAAAGGATGAGATTGAAGCAGCGAGATATACTTGTGTATAAGGGTTTAAGATTACAGAATTTGCTAAACAAGATATATACGTACACAGTTTTACATATGCATGCATGTAGTACAAGAAAAGAACATCACCATCATACACACCACATCTTTCCAGAAGTTGTCTTAGTCAAAAGCAGACTTTATTTTCCTTAAGTGGATAGATATACAAGGTAGTGACCCTCGAACTAGGTTTTTTTGAAACAGAGTATGACTATCTAAAAGTATATTTCGACGACAACAGAAAAAAAACCTATCTAAAAGTCTCTCTGGAAGCTTCTGGATTCTCCATTTTTTCTGTTGGAAGCTTAGATACAATAAATAATGTCTGTTTGCACAGTTCAAACCATGGAATTTCTGGAAGGACAGGAAATTTCCATAAAGGCACTCTCCCTCTCCTCTAAATATATTTCTAACCAAATGACTGGATCTCAGAATCTCCCTCCCCCTCTCTCTCTCTCTCACCCACACAGAGAGAAGTGAAGTCATCAGACTTCAGAGACATCATGATCATACATATTGTTATTTTTTCAAGGAAGGAAAAGTCAAAATAATTATAAGGTATGTTGCTGGTACCTTGAGCTTGAATAATCAAAAAGCTTGCCAGTAGCAGAAAAGATGACAACTGCCACCTCAGATTCACACAGAACAGATAGCTCTGCAGCTTTCTTGAAGAGCCCTCTTCTCCTTTTTGAGAAGGTCACCTGCCTTGCAGGCAAGTAGTCAATCTTCTTGATCTTGATCTTATTCCTCATCATCTTCAAAAAAATTCAAACCAACCACTTTTCACATACACTCAAAAACTATACAATATTTTCTGGGTTTCTTCTCAATTTTAAACTTTTAATGGTTCCCAGATCTAAATGAACAAAACCCAGAAAAACCCACCACCCAAAACACAAAGAAGAAGAAGAAGAGGAGGAGAAGAACCCTAATGAATTAAATTCTGGGTTTTCCTCTTTGTTTAATGTTTACCTTCGTTGGTGGGTTTCGGGGTCTGCGTTCGAAATGAGAGAGAGAAATGGCTGCTGCTGCTGCTGTCTTGTTGTTGGTCAAGAAAGGAAATGAAATGATTTATGAATTTTCCTTTATATGGAAAAATATATTCTTCTATTATCTTCTGGGGAAACAAGGTTAAGAAACCTGAGCAAATCGACGGGCACAGATGCTGTTGACGTTGATGAATGCAATCTCCACCGTTGATATGTGACTTGAGAAAATGTGGCATCTGACTTTTTGTGAAGGAGTTTGTCAGAAATATCTAAGTTTTGTTTTTTCTGTCGGTAAAATTCTTATTACGTGTCAGGCTACAAAGGAAAGAAGAAATTTTTTTTTTTTTTTTGGGTGTGGAGGATGGCACTTTGACACAGGTCATGCGCTGTCAAGCCACTTGATTGAGCCCACCATGACACATGGCTTCGTCTTTATCTTGCTCAGGTTACTTTCCCCAGGCCACTTGTGTTGATTTAATCCACGCAGACAATTATATGAGTTTCTTCTTAAACATTCTGGTTCCTACATTAAAAATTTATTTCACTTGTTTTTGTCTGGTTTAAGTTTTGGTGTACATGAGTTGTAATAGTATAAATAAACAATTTTACCTATAATGTCATTCGTGGGACTAAACTTCACGATATCTTGAAATGAGCTTTGTAACGTGAAAACAATGAAGAAAGACATCTAAGTCTTTAAGCACATCGGTCTACGACCCGCGCGTACCGTTAGCCTGTGTGACATTGATAACCCAAACAATACAAAATTAACAAGTCTCTCCACGCAGGCTGCATTGATACAGAGTTCTAAATACAATACAAAGTCAAAGAGCAATATGTCACAGGTTGCATGTAATACACATGTTTTGATACAACACAAAGTTACTCTCCCTTCAATATTTTCAATCTGCTATCAAATTAAAACACACAATCATCGATATCTCACAATACCACAACTTTCTTTATTTAGCTATAAGGAGAGTAAACTTTCATCTTTCTCCACTTCTTAACCAAGGAAATTAGGGACGCCTGAAATTCATAGTAAAGTGAAAAGAAAATTTATTAAAAATGGTGAAGAATAAATAAAATACCATGAATAATTAAAATGCTTGGGAGGGTAAGTGGTAAAGAGGTGAAAACACTTTGGTTAGCCCCAAATGATATATCTTTTTTCCAAAAACATATTACTGTAAATATCTGAAACTCATGATGACTTTCAAATAACATTTCTATAATAAAAAAATATTGTCAAGTACAGAAAACATCCAATATTTTTGGTTTGGTAAAGTTAAAATTGAAACCCAGAATCAAGTTGACAAGTACAGAAAATATCCTAGTTGTTCTGTATTGCACGACAACCGACCGAGTATTCAAAATTCTAAAACTTCTATTCTCTGATCTCATCAAACTTAAAAAGCAAAGATATATATATACACAAATAGCAAAGCAAAAGAAAGCTAGCTCACCCCAGTTTGAGAGATAAAACGACGTCGTCGGAACAGTCATCTTCAAGAGAGAGACTGAGAGCACTGTTGCAGCTGGTGGAGGTAGCAGATTCAGATGGCTCCATAAGCGCAGGTCCAGTATTTCTTTTGGATAACATCACCATCTGCTATGCAAAAAATACAAAATATTTATTTTAAAAAAAGAAAAAAGGATCAACCCATCTTTTATTAAGAACAATATATATGTTGCTTACCCTCTCCCTTAACATCACCATCTGATTGTTGGCTTCTACCAGCTCAGTTCCCTGAAATTATAGTTGGTGCATGCAAGAGAAAACCAGAGCCAAACTTTGTTATGATTATTTATGCTGATTATTTATGCTGAAATTTGTTTTCATTTACAGAGTACGTATCAATCATCTAACCTTTTTCTCAAGTGCCACAATATCACTCATAATCAGTTCTTCCTGAAATTTGCATTTAGATGTTAGTTTATTTGCTTTTCACAACACAGAGCAATTAAAATATACTCTGCATACACAAGGGGCAGACCTTAGTTTCCATCACACGGACAAGGGTTGCTTCCACCAGTTGTTCCAACTTCAGCAACTCATCCAGATCCAGCTCTTCAAGATCCTCACCTTTCATCTGCCTGTTGCAAGCCAGTCCAATTCCAGCAGAAACATCAAACAACAATACCAGCTAAACAGCCACATATATCTTACAAGTTCATGATGATTTAATAAATTTGTACCTCAGCTGGCGGTTCTTCTCCTCAAGTTCCGTACTGAGTTTGGTGTGGTTTTCATTCTCCAGCTAAAATGAGAAATATTGGAACCATCATTTAGAGAATTTAATCTGTCTCTGTTACATGAAAAGCTTTTAAACGTCAGCCCCGTAAAGAAACAAAAAAACAACATAATGGGAAAAAAAAAAAAAAAAAAAAAGGATTACAATATTTTTTTTGAAATGGAATTACTTGAACATACAAGAACATGGATTTACAATTTGTCGTAGTCATTAATACCTTTGAAAAACTTAGGGAATTAATTAACAGCAACAAACCCAACTCGCAGAAATTCGAATTTTCGATTGAGGCAAATAGAATAAGAACTTGTACTGATTAAATTGAGGTAACAGATTAAATCTAAAGCACAATATTAACACATAGGGTATCCCAACTCTTACTTTATTGGAAGATGGCACGTTAAAATCGCATAATCAAAGTCCTCCATAGGCCATGATATTGCTAGGTCAAATATTAGAGCTTAAGATACTTATTTTTTTTATCCTTGGTGGACTTTATGGCAATGCCACTCTACTTCTATAGAGATAAAGAATTTAATGAAATTTTGACCTAAGTATTCATGTTAGTCTTGTGCAGCAGCTCTAAATTTGGAGTTCTTCAACCCGTGTTTACAGTTTTTTTTCGTGTGGGAATATTGTATACATTCAGGCAAGGTGATTTTTATGGGGACTGTACTGTGCTGCTTGTTTTCTGTTCTCTTCATGGGGTTTTGAGGTCGTTCTGGGTATTTTTGATTTCCTAGTTTCTTCAGGATTTAGGTAGCTAACAAAATTAGGGTTCTCTGTGAGCCTACTTAAAAAAGGCTATGTAGGGGCTAAGCCTCAAATGAAATCAAAGTGAGAGTTTGTCACCGTCTAGAGGTTTGGGGTTCCTAGAGAGATTAGACAACTTTCAAGGTTTGGATCTCTGCAAGTATGTAAGCGTTGATAGAGACGCACAATATGTGATGTAGGACACGATTGGGATGAATTCAAGTGGGAAAAATTATGGGGCAGTCCACATGCTCTACTTTTTCAATTGTAGTCCAACCACCATGTATGTCCACAATTTTTAATGAATTAACAGTGTATGCCACTTCCAGAAATGGAAGTCTATGAAAGCACCTCCCTAAAATTTAGGCATCTCCTACAATCATGCTAGTTTGAAACAAATATGGCAATTTTACCCTTGATAAATTCAGCATTTTTTCTTAGGTTTTTCAAAGCATTTGTTAATGGAGTTTCATCTCAATATACTTTGGTGTGACTATATATGTTGTGGAGGTTTCATTTTTACCTATACTAGAGGTAACTTATGGATTTCATTATCTGGACTAGAGGTGGCTTATGGGTTTAATTACCTGGACTAGAGGTATGAAGTTTCTAGGAACCTCGATTACAAGTTTTGAGGTGGCTATACCTGGAATAGAGGCATATTTACGGTTTTGGGTGAAGTTTAGTGTGATTTGTAGGTGGAGACATGATTTGTGGAATGCGTTGATGTTCTAAATATTTATGGTTTACAGTTTTGGAACAGAGGCATGTTCTAAATATCATAATTATTATGACAGAAATTAATGGCATAACTCTTGCACCCCTGTAGTCCAAGAGATCGGGATTGTATGTTCTAAATATCATAACTACTATGGCATAAAACCCAATACAAAGTCAAAAAGAGAGAAACAAGGGCTCAACCAATAAAAGAAAATAAAAGCCCAATTCTAGGCCCAAAACAGAAAAACAGAATCGACGCCGCCGCCGCCGCTGTTAGAAGGAGAATGTCCAAAGAAACCAACAAGGATTTGTATAGCATGGATTTGGAGGAGCAAGCCACCAACATTCATCATACTCAAGTGATCCAGGGGGGGTCAAAATTGACCATTAAATGACATAGTCCACCACACGTCCATAGCAAAAGCCAGATATGAGGGTGGGTTGGAGGGAGAAGCAGCTGCAACAAGCCAATAGACTAAGAAAATCGTAAGGGGAGAGGAGGATTTTAGGGTTTCAAATCTCATGGAAGGGGGAGAGAAAGGAACTGGTGTGTGGGTGAGGGGATGAGAGGAGGAGAAGGGAAATTAGAGGAGATGAGAGACATAGGGGCTTAAAATAGAGGGGGGCAAAGATTAGCCGTCTGTTAGGACTCAAGATCCCACATTGGAAAAAGAGCATATCCTATAGAATGGTTTAAGAGTTCAAGGGCATCCTTTCCTTACAAGCCGGTTTTTAAGGG
Source organism: Prunus persica (assembly GCF_000346465.2). NCBI lineage: Eukaryota > Viridiplantae > Streptophyta > Magnoliopsida > Rosales > Rosaceae > Prunus > Prunus persica. The sequence continues at coordinate 43,459,641 of NC_034009.1, read as the reverse complement.
CAAATTCTACCCATGAGTTCTTAACATTTGGTATCAAAGCCTGAGTTCACCACGCAACTGGGCCCAATTCCACAAAAGGGGTGACCTATACATTGGATTAAGATGATCGGTGTTATGTATGGGCATGATATTGATCACTGAATACTGATAGTTGAGTGAAGCCGCCTCAAAGAAAGTAAAAGGCTACCACCGAGTCAGTGTAGATAGAGTGGGCCAACGAGGACGTTAGAAGGGGGGTGGAGCTCCTCCCCTTAATGTGATTGCGGTGTGAGAGCCTAGATGCGAGTGCGGTTGGTCTCTGTTTTCAGCTGCGTGAGAGCTACGGTTATTGGTTACCTTTAACTGATGTACTTAAGCCTATGGCCTCCCACCCCTAATCAATATTGTCAAAACATAATAGTAAAATCGTACTACATTTTGGACAGAAAATCACTCATTTCAAAACAAAAAAGTAAAATCGTTCCTTTTCTTTTTTCTAAACCAATAAGTTATTAAAATTAGGGAGAAAAAACTGATACTCTAGGAGGCTGTAATATCGATTCAATAGAAGTCTCCAACTCAACTATCATAAGAAATTAAATCAGCTGCATGCCCCTAAAACTAAAGTTTGAAAAACAATGAATTTGTAACTCAAATGGTTACAATACTTCACACTCTACCTTTAGCATAATTAAAAATGAAAAAAAGGAACGCTTGGAAAACAACCAACGGTAAAAGTAAATAATAATTGATATTTGATGATGATTCTATGTTCCAATTTTTCATTGGCTAATTCTTTATGTACACCAGATGAAGTCCCACTAGAGTTGGGACTTATCAAAGCCACCTATATATATTTAGCCCAAGAGGCCGACCCTGCTGCATGCATATACATGAGTCTGACAATGCTTTTTTTATCTATGTTCAAACAATCAGAACCGTCGGATGCTATAGAGATACATTTTGAAGCTCCAAAGTGCAGATCACAGAGTATGTTACAATTAATTGCAGAACAATTAAAAGGGGGAAAGGGAAAATCATTGAACTCATTTACCTGCAGCTCAAGAGACTGTTCATCCGATTTTTCGACACCATTTGTGCGCACTTCGTACCTTTCAATAACATCCTTGATACTTCACAACAGAAAAGGATTAAAAAAAACAATCAATTGGCATGTTCACTAGTAAATTATTAGACAGAAAAATTAACGTGACTAAGCATACATGAGAAACAAAAACATGGAAAAGAATTTAACCCCCATTATTCAAACTTCTGGTTTGCAAACACAGAGATACACTCATGTTTATTTATTTTTATTTTTTTTGTATAAGACTAATAAATGATATCATTGTATGATATGTGTGCATGGCTTTTGATTGAATTATTTTCTGACTTTGGTTTCTATAACTAACATAACCAGATATCAGAGAAATTTCAGTTTCAATTATAATGCAAACTTTGATTTCCAATTTTCTGCAGACCCAAAATTTGATTTCCTCCAATTATATATTGCAGACCCAAGAAAGGGACTAATCATCTCAAGAGAAACCAAGTACAAAGAATATATTACCTATTTCATTAGAATTTATTACAAAAAGTAATATCAACAGTAACCAAACTACACATGCATGCAATAAGCTAAGAACCCCCTCCCCCCAAACCAAAAAAATAAAAAATAAAAAAAATATCAGCTTGGCTTTAAAACACACAAATCACATATCGCAAATGAAAACGTCAAGTCAAATTCCTTCAATAGCAGCTGAGATATTTTCGAACACAAAGCAAAGCAAACCCACGTATCAAGTCAACTGATAAGAAGTGGGCCTCAAAAATCTTAGTCACAGTTCCTCTGACGTCAACTCTGAGACCATCAAGTCGACTAATATGCTTTGAATATATTGTTAGGTTTGGTAGGCTACCATGCAAAGATGAATCATTACTAAACCCTTAAAAACCTTAAGAAAAGCTATCCGCTTCGGGCTAGGTCATGTATAGGTTTTAGACTTCAACCTCTGCCCCGTGCATTAAGAATGGATGAGTCTCATGGAACCTTTACTTGGAAACGTTTGACACATTGCTCTACTTGGAAACTTGGAAAAGTTTGAAAAATAATGCAAAGCAAAATCTTCTTTAGTTTCAATGCAAGATCGTTTTATGGCTTATGCATTGGTTGCAAGTACACATGCACAAATGGAAACATGGAATGCAATATCGAGAGCTTTAATAGAAATACAATTAGAAAAACTTTTAAAAATAGAAAAAATAAAAAAAGTAGACAAATTAGGCCCAGAAACCTAGAAAATTAACATTTAAATTAAATTTACAACGGAAATTGATTAGAAATTGCACTCTGACATAAAGAATTAAAGACCTCCATTAGTACGTGTTTGTTACTTACAGTTTTGATTTCTCTGTCTTTTAATGTTGTTCGATAATAACCAACGCAAATAGATGTAGCTTTTAGATGATAACTTTTTTTAAATTAAAAAAAAAAATTGTTAATTCGTGCACACAATACAGAATATTTTTATAAAAAAAACCATCGCCATATAAGAGTATTCTTTTTATATATGGAGTGTATTTTGGGTTAAAGAAGACCACCTTAGAGGTAGTATTTCTAGGTTTTTTTTAATTAAATATAAATGACCAGCGCTTACAATGTGCAATTATTTTTGTTAACTGAAAGGAAGCACATGACCTTATTTAAATTCGTATTCCATAGTTAACATTTCATTCTCACCCTCCCTCTCATGCATGCACATCTAAGTATGAAACTAGGTTTTAACAAAATCTTTCATGCAATCATGGCAAAAACATGTAATGGTCATGGCTCCACCACCCATTGCCTTATTGGAAAGCATGCATGCATATTCCTGCTGAAAGTCTTCAAGGCTTCTATGATGAATTCCCAAGTTATCATCATATCACTTTATTCCTAGTAAGAAAACTACAAATCACATAATTCAATGTAACTGTGAGAATGTGAAGAAATGTCCCACATTGGAAAGTTAGAGAAACTTAGCACGGCCTTATAAGGAGTTGGGTTACTCCTCCTATTGGCCAATTGATTTTGGGGTGAAACCTCAACTTCCTTTATGGTATCATAGCGGGTTTGTTCACGTGTGAAGCCCAATGTCCACACTTGCTCTACGTCACCTAATGTGATGTCCACGTGTTAGGCTTGAAATGTCGCCACACGTGAGGGGGCGTGTGAGAATGTGAAGAAATGTCCCACAATAATTTTTGGAAGTTGAGAAACCTAACGAAAGCTTATAAGGAGTTGGGTGCTACTTTCCCCTTGGCCAAACTGGCATTTTGTAGTTTAGGTGGGGAAAATGAATTGACACCTTTTCAAACACAACCCGCCACTATCTTAAGTTCAAAGGATAATATATATACAAATAGATGTATATATATGGTAAAGAGTAAAATGCTATTTTATTAGCAAATTTATCATTTTATGTGGTCAGACTATGAATCTAAAATTGGTGATCTGTATTGTTGTTTGAGTGTATGATTCGACTGATGATCTAACATACCGTATCTCTCATAAGGGAACCATTAATTTTAGCTCCTTGGACAGGGATATTCTTCACTGTATAAGCGCGACCTAAGATTTCATATATTATCTATTACCAATATGTGTTAGGTGGGACATGATATTGAAGCAGCAACATACTAAACTATGCGAGTATATATGAAAACCAGTTACCGAACAAGATATACAGAGTTTAGCATATGGTAAACAAAATTGATTGCACGTAAAAAAGAACATCACCATATATACACCACATCTTGCATGAAAAACATGGAAAACTAAAAAAATAATGTTTCTCAAACTGGGACACCTAACTAGAAGTTTTCTTTATCAAAAATAGACTATTTTCTTGGAGTGGTATATATACAAGGTAGTAACCCTCGAACTAGTTGCCTTTGAGACAGAGTATATCTAAAAGTAAAAATCGACCCCAAAAAAGTAATATCTAAAAGTATCATCTACAAGACTGACTCTCTCTCTCTCTCTCTCTAAGCTTCTGGATTCTCCTTTTTTTCTTTCGGAAGTTTAGACACAATAAATAATGTCTGTGAGCTCAGTTCAAACCACGGAATTTCAGGAAGGACAGGGAATTTCCAGAAAGGCACCCTCCCTCTCCTCTAAATATATTTCTACCCAAATGACTGAATCTCAGAATCTCTCCCTCTCCCTCTCCCACATAGAGAGAAGTCAAGTCATCAGACTTCAGAGACACCATGATCATACATATTGGTTATTTTTTCAAGGAAGGAAAAGTCAAAAGAATTATAAGGTATAGGGGTGGGTGTTGCTGGTACCTTGAGCTTGAATAATCAAAAAGCTTGCCAGTAGCAGAAAAGATGACAACTGCCACCTCAGATTCACACAGAACAGATAGCTCTGCAGCTTTCTTGAAGATCCCTCTTCTCCTCTTTGAGAAGGTCACCTGCCTTGCTGGCAGGTAGTCAATCTTCTTGATCTTGATCTTCTCCCTCATCATTTTCACCATCTCCCTTCAAAAAAATTCAAACCAACCACTTTTCACATATATTATTATGTTCATACACTCAAAAACTACAAAATATTTTCTGGGTTTCTTCTATAAATTTTAAACATTTAATGGCCCCCAGATCTATGTGAACAAAACCCGGAAAAACCCACCAACCGAAATAGGTCAATAGTTCACAACAACATGCCTAGAGCACTAGAGCACCAGAGCACCAGAGCACCAGAGCACCAGAGCACAAAGAAGAAGAAGAAGAGGAGGAGAAGAACCCTAATTAATTAATTTATGGGTTTTCCTCTTCGTTTAACGTTTACCTTCTTTTGGGGCCTTCAGGGTCTGAAGTTGTGCGTACAGAAAAACTAGGAGAACGAGAGAGAGAAATGGCTGGCTGTTCAAGAAAGGAAAGGATTTAAATTGAATTTTCCCTTTTATGGAAAAAAATATATTTTTCTATTATCCTGTGCTTTACTTTGGGTATCCTCTGGGCAAACAAGTTAACAAACCTGAGCGAATCGACGGGCACAGATGCTCTCGACGTTGATGAATGCAATCTCCACCGTTGATTTTGTAACGTGGGAATAGAAAATGTGGCGTCTTACATCTAAGTTTAGTTTGTTTTAAAAAGTTGTCGGTTTAATTCTTATTACGTGTCAGGCTACCAAAAAAGAAAAAGAACACAAAAAAAGATATTTATGCAGGGGCTTTTAACTCCTTTGACACAGGTCATGCGCTGTCATGTCACCATGCGACACTTGGCTTTGTCTTTATCTTCCCCCTGTCGACTTCTACGCATTTAATCCACGAAAAAAATACGAATCTCGCGAATATACTATTATGTAATCTTTAGGAAATATGCAGGTAATCATTCAAAATTGATTTGGTTACCTTCTTTTTGTCTAGTTTAAGTTTCGTGACATGAGTTGTAATAGTCTAAATAAATAATGTCTATGACACTGACCCACCAACCAAACAAGACCTCATAATCCTTTCGTAACGTTATCCTGTGCTGTGACATTGAAGCAATACAAAATCCACAAGAGTCTCCATGCAGACTATTTTGATACAAAGTTCTAAATACAATACAAGTCAAAGCGCAATTTGTCAGGCTGGACGTAATACATAGGTTTAGATACAAAACAAAGTCGAGTTAACACACACAATCACTGATATCTTATAATACCTCGACTTTCTTTATTTAGCTACAAGGAGAGTAAACTCTTATCGTTCTCCACTTCTTAACCAGAGAAATTAGGAAAGCCTGAAATTCATAGTAAAACGATAAGCAAATTTATTAAAATGGTGAAGGATAATTAAAATACCATGAATGCAACTGCGCATCAAGATACGTTGGTGGAGATGTTTTAACTTTTAAGTTGTACATGCCTCGTGCAGGTTATGCTATTTTAGTCGAGGGAGAGTGGAATACATTTTCTCTCGTATTTTAGTCGAGGGAGAGAAATTTCGGTGGAAGTCACTAACTTCTTTCAATTTAAATAAGCACAAAAAATGAAATGGCCCCAAAGACAGACCTCAAAAGAAACTTGCTCTACAAACCCTAAAACATCTTCAATCGAAGCAAGCCCAAAACTTTGGGCCCCAATGAGGTGAAAAAGTTGGGCCCAAACGAGCACTTACACCACATTGAAGCAGATGGGAAAAAAACTCTCATCGTGCACCTGGCTTTGTACAAGTATCTAGAATTCATGATGACTTGACATTTCTATCATAAAAAAATATTGTCGACAAAAAATCCAACGCTTTGGTTTGCTAGAGTTGAAAATGAAACGCAGAATCAAGTTGACAAGTAGAGAAATAAATCTAAAAGCAAACATATCTTCTCTCCGCACCAGGAAGGGAAAATATCTTTGTTACACGACACCCTGTGGTATTCATTTTTCTAAATAAAGCAAGCATATCTTCTCTGAATTCTCATCTTATCAAAACTTAAAAAGCAAAGAGACATACGCAACATAAATAATATACATATATATAGATATGTATATAAATAGGAAATATATAGCAAAGCAAAAGTAGGCTAGCTCACCCCAGTTTGAGAGATAAAGTGACGTCGTCGGAGTCATCTCCAAGAGAGGGAGAGAGACTGAGAGCACTATTGCAGGTGGTGGAGATAGCAGATTCAGATGACATGCCTTCTTCTTCTCCTCCACCTCCAATATTATTACTCAACCTCTCCGGTTCCATAAGCGTAGGTCCAGTATTTCCTCCGGATAACATCATCTGCTATGCAAAAAATTACAAAAGAAAAAAAAGATCAACCCATCTTTTATTAAGAGAACTCTTCCTCTTGAAAAACAAATAAAAAAAACAAACAAATAGAAGAAATATGTACATGATTGTGGTAGTTACTTACCGTCTGCCTTAGCTGGTTGTTGGCTTCTACCAGCTCAGCTCCCTGAAATTATAGTCGGTGCATGAAAGGGAGAACCAAAGCCAAACTCGGTTATGATCATTGATGTTAATTTATATATGTATTTTTCAAAGTCCTGATTATTGTAAATAGTTGAAATTTGTATTCGATTACAGACTACGTATATCAATCGTCTCACCTTTCTTTCAAGTGCCATAATCTCACTCATTCTCAGTTCTTCCTGAAAAGCAATGGAATATTTACATTTACATCGTATAGTTTATTTGCATATATGTAACCAGCTATAATAGCAACTCAAAACCTAAGGGACAACCCAGTTTCAATAACAAGAACAATTATATTTCCTCTTTGCACAAAGGACAATACAGAGTAATGCCTTCGCACCATGCTTACTAGAAAAGAAATTAGCGACGGCAGACCTTAGTTTCAATCACACGGCCAAGGCTTGCGTCCACCAGTTGTTCTAACTTCTGCAACTCATCAAAATTCAGCTCTTCAAGATCCTCTGCTTTCATCTGCCTGTTGCAAGCCACTCCAATTTCAGCAGATACATCAAACGATATAATACCAGCTAAAAACCCACATATATCTTACAAGTTCATGAATTAACAAATTATTGCCTCAGCTGGTGGCTCTTCTCCTTGAGTTCCTTGCTCAATCCGATTTGGTTTTCATTCTCTAGCTAAAATGAGAAATGAAACCATCATTAAGGTAATCTAATCTGTCTCTGCTACATGAAAAGCTTATAAACATAAGCCCCAAAAAGAAACAATGAGACAACATGATGGGAAAATAAAAGGATTACATTTTATTTATTTATTTTGAAAATGGAATCAAATGAATTACTTTAACATACAAGAACATGGATTTACAATTTGTCCTAGTCATTAATACCTTAGAAACACTTGGAGATTTAATTAATAGCGACAAACCCAACTTGCAGAGCAATTCAAAATTAGATTAAGGCAAATGGAAGAAGAACTTGTGCTGATTAAATTGAGCACCAAAACAGAATCTCCAGATGGTAAGAAACTTATTTCTTATCCACTCCCGTCTATCTATTAGTTAAAAAAGCCATCAAACTCAACTTCTTTCTATAGAGATATGGAGTTTAATGAAATTTTGACCTAAGTATTCAACTTAGTCTTGAGCTAAGTGGCTCCAAATTTGGGGTTTCTCTACACGTGTTTAGAATTTTTGGTGCTGAAGCAACCAAAAAAGTGAGGATTTAGGTAGCTAACGAAATTAGGGTTCTATATGAGCCTAAGCCTCAAATGCAACCAACAAAGTGAGAGTTTCAGGTTTGAGGCACCCTTCGTGGAGAGATTAAACAAGTTTCAAGGTTTGGATCTCAGAAACACTGAGAGAGACACACAACATTTGATGTAGGACAAGATAGGGGTCAGTTGAAGTGGGAAAAATTAAAGGGGAGACAGCCGCTCAAAGTTAGCAAGAAATTGCTTAAGAAGGAAAAATTGTGCTTCAGCATCAATTATGGTGCTAGATGAAATAGAAAAGGCGTATAAGTTGGAATTTTCAGGTTGCTTGAGCAACTTTTACGAAAAATGGTTTTCAACAAGATTTTATGAATATATTGTTTGTTTCTAGATTTGGAATCAGTAGGATATTTTTTTTCTTGGTAAGATTTAAGTTTATGATTCTAATATTCTTTTCTTGTCAGTAAACCACCTTATGGAAATCGTATTCATTATCTTATCATATCTTAGCAATAAAATTTGAGAGTTTCCTCATCTCTGGTGCATTCCAAACTGTGTTCTAGGCAAGGGCAGAGCTATGATAAAGAAAAACTGTTTGTACTTAAGTCTATGGGCTCCCCCCACTAATCTATACTTGTCAAAATTGCATTCCAAATATGGTAGTAAAATTGTGTACTACATTTATGAAAGGAAATCACTCATGTCAATTCAGTACTCTAGAAAAATAGTTTACCAGGAGCAGGAAACATATTCCACATCGTTCTCAAACTCCCTCAGATCTTATACCAGCCAATACAACTTGCAAGAATTTGAGATAAGATCAAGAAAGTGGGGAAAAGAACTTTTGTTGCATTGAGTTAAGTTTAAAACCTAAGGAGTTGTAATCAATCTCTATAGTTGGATTTGGACATAATAAGCTAGATTTCCAAAGGGAACTCCATCAAAATTTCGAAGGCAACCAAAATATCATTGATTTCTATGAATTACAGATTTATTGGGGAACCTACCTATATTCAGGTCTTTTTATTATGATCTTGAGACTTGTATATGACTGTTCTTTTCCTTTTTTATTTTTTCAAACCAAAAGGTTTTTAGATTCCAAAAACAGACTGTAATACTCTAGGAGACTGTAATATCGATTCAATAGCAGTCTCCAACTTAACTATCTGGAGTTTTGAAGAAATCATAAGAAATTTAAATTGGCTGCGCATTCCCCTACAAATCCAGCTTGAAAAACAATGAGTTTATAAATCAAGTGGTCAAGAGCATCTTGCCTATCACTTGAGTAAAAAAGACTTGAAAAACAATTAACAGTAATAGAAGTAAACAATAAAAATCTGATTGATTGACAGTGGATAGGCTCCATTTGTATTCTCAAACCAGACTATGACTTGGCCCTACTAGAAATGGACTTACCAACGCCACCTACATATATTTATTCCAAGAGGCCCTGAATGCATATGCATAAGTCTAACATGTAACAGAAAATAATACTGGTCTTTTGTATTTATGTTCAAACAATCAGAACCTTCAGATGCTATAGACATACATTTTAATGCTCCAAAGTACAGATCACAGAATATGTTACAATTAATTGCAGAACAATTAAAGGGGGAAATGGAAAAGGTAAAACATTGAACTCATTTACCTGTAGCTCAACAGACGGTTTGTCCGATTTTTCGACACCATTTGTGTGTGCTTTGTACCTTTCAATAACATCCTTGATACTTCACAACGCAAAAGGAAAAAACAATCAATTGGCATGTTCACTAGTGTAAGTTAGTAGACATAGAAGATCAAATTAATACATGTGACAAAGCATGCTGAGAAAAGAAAAGGAAAATAATTAACCCCTTATGAAAAATTCTGGTCTGCAAACACAAAGACACACTTCTGTTTATTTTCTTTTGTATATACTATTATATGGTATGCTTCCCTTTAAGAAGCCCTATTTGAACATACATGGGTTAGGCTAGTTGGCCAGGGCAGTGAGCCCACCTCCCTTGCACCCAAGTTTGAATCCCTTTACCCATAGATTAGATTAATTTAGACTATCGCTTGTATTAAAAAAACACACTATTTCAAGAAGAGACCAATTTTAAGGAATATTCAGGATTCTAATAATCTGTAATTTTTTCATACTAAAGTTCTCTAACTTCGCTCACTGACATAACTTCAATGCTAAGCCATAAAGCATGATGGCACGGCATCTTGCTTTTCATACTTGAGCTTCTTTAACAAGCATAATCAGCAACCAGAATTAGCATTCTTGCACAACTTAACCCCCAACGACCCACCACCATTAATTAGGCCAACTACAAAACAATTCATAACTTGTTGTTTTGGAATTTGGTTTCCAATTACAATGCAAACCCATAATTTCATTTTCAATTATAATGCAAAGTGCAAACAGCAGAGCCGAAAAAGGGCCACACCATAGAAAACCAATCATCTCAAAAGAAAGCAAGTGTAATGTATGTATTGCCTATTTCATTAAAATTTATTACAAAAAATTACATCAACAATAACCAAACCAGTTTTGACATGCATGAAATAAGCTAACTGGTAGAATTTATTACAACAAATAACATCAACACTGAAAAACAGAGGAACTAATTTACCCCACCCTTCCCAAGGAAAAAATAATCTGACCCCATCAACCAAGATTTCATACCATCATCACAAGTAAGATTTTCTAGATTTTGAAATCAAGTTAACATTTTATTTGAGATGTGGTCTTGTTGCAAGCAAAGTCAGCCAAAAGGCCCAAAAACTTGTTTCAAACACGCAAAATCACATACACAATGAGAACTTTAAGCTATTTGCTGGCTGCCGCATGGCTGGCTTTATTGCTTGGTTTGGTTGTGCAAATCAAGACGTCAGGTAGCTGAGATATTTTAGAACACAAGGCAAACCGACGTGAGACCATATCAAGTCAACTAATAAGGAGTGGGCCTCAAAAATCTTAGTCACAGTTCCTCTCACATCAACTCTGGACCTCATTGCAATACGCTTTGAATCATGTTATCTTTAGTTGTCCCCTTTTTAGTCAGTGGATGGTTGAATCTATGTAGGCCATATATGCCAAACGTATTGGAAAAAATTCAGGGTCAAATGCATTTTGCACCCTTGTGAATCAGGATCCTTACTCATAAGGATTTTTACAATTATATTATTTCATAATTTATACATTTTCCGTGTATACTTTATCCAAAACAAGTTCTCCACGTGTTTAACCTCAAATATGGCGAAGAAATCATTAAACGCTCTAAATGTTTAAGCTGTCTAATATTCTACCACAACTAATTTGAACGATATTAGATGGATTTCCATATAAACAATGCTTAGCTCTCCCTAAAAAATTGTGTCCATAACTTGCAAAGCGCATCATGCTCTCACTTAGGTATAACGAAATGAGCTAGGTCGGTAACTCGTTTTCTTGTCCACCACAATTGGTGCTTGCCCATCCAAATACCTTCTGGTTGTATCGTGCCTAACTTGGCTACACAAGATTCTCAACCCGTCCATTTACTTTAATTTTGTTTTTCCCTTCCACTTATATGGTGAATCTTTAGCAACTTGGGAGCTTAGCTCATATAGAGTGAATCTCGTCAACAAATTCTTGTCTTGTGTGTTTGCTTACTTTCGTCTTTCTCGATCGCGTTTATATTGTTTCACACTTGTTCTTTTATGGAATCAAGAGATAGATTTCCTAACTGGTATCAGAACTTGGCATTTTATGTGCGAACAATGAGCGTCGACAACGTTGAGAAGAAAGTAGACAAGTTTGATGGTAGAGATTTCTTGCTTCGGAGTTCTCACATCGAGAATTACCTCAATCTCAAGAAACTCTATGTTCCTTTATCTTAAAATAAAAAATAAAAAAATAAAAACCTAAGGACAGGGAACAAGAGGAATGGGATGAGCTTGATGGTATGGCCTTTGCAGCTATCCAATTGACGCTTACGAATGAAGTGAGGCGTCGAGACTACTTATGCATTGATGATGACTCTATCCGAGATGTATGAGAAAGCCATGTGTGATGCAACAATAGTATTTGATGAAGCGCTTGTTTAAACTGAAGATGACCAAGGAGTTTACCTTATTACTAGGAGAAAGAATAACGAGATAAATATAATATCTCGTTATACAATGTGGATTCTAAATTTGGCAAAGCTACGATGCAGCTTTGCAACCAAACCTTGACAAGAGCAAACGTTGGGCGCTCTCTAGTGGTTCCAGAGAAACATGCCCTTGGAAAACCCTACAACTTTAGTTTACATCCCGAACTAGTTAGACAGATGCAATTGAAATGGTGAACCTACTAAAATGGGAAGAAGATGATCTACTATGAAGTGGTGAACCTACTAAATGGGGAAGAGGAATGATCTCCTATAAAGGAAAACTTAGTGCAAGTGGCTAAGGTTCTTAAGCATGTCAGTATATACAATTTGCTATGACTAAGAATAGACAACATATGCTATATCCTGTGTTAACATGGCCTCTCCAAGCCCTTAAGAGTTTCAAAAAATAAAAATATGAACAAAACATCTTAAAACAAAACTATAACAATGGATGAGTTTCATGAACACAGAAATGAAAACTGAAACAATTTTGTATTATTGATTAAACTTCACTTATGACTTTGGAGTTTCGAGAATACCTATATGACACTTTACTAGTAATGAATCATTTGCTTTAGCATCATAGTTTTTTCGATGACTTTCAGCAGCACATTACTAATAAATTTTTCGAAAATTTAGTATAACGTAAGTAGAGGAATACTTTTCTAAGCTTCTAAATTACAGTTAGAAAAATAATGTAAAGTAAAATCTAAGGCTAAAGAACTACACTTTTATTCTTGTTTAGTTTCAATGTATATTGATTACAGTAAAGTCGTTTTATGGTTTTTGTTTTGGTTGCAAGTACTCTGTATGGAAACAGGGTAACTTGTACATATGCTCAAACGGAAACACGGACTGCAATTTAGAGAAACTTTTAAAATAAAAAATAAAAAGTAGACGAACTAGTAGTAGCTTTGCATATAACATGTCAGTTAGGCCCCGGAAACCTAGAAAAATAACTTTTAAATGAAATTAATTACAAATTGCCATTAGTATTTAACTGAGACCTCCATTTGTCTCAAGGCTTTTTTTATATATATAAAGGCCACTTATAATAACTTTTTATATATTAAAAAAAATCGTTAATTCCACACAATAGACATTTAGAGGTGGTATTTCTAGTTTTTTTTTTAAAATATTTAATATAAATTATCAGCGCTTACTATGTGCAATTAATTTTGTTAACTGAAAGGATGCATGACCTTATTTAAACTCTTATTCCATAGTTAACATTTCATTCTCACCCTCTCTCCCTTTCCTTCCTCTCACGCATGCACATCTGATTATGAAAGTAGGTTTTAACACGATCTTGCATGTATTCATGGCAAAAACATGTTATGGTCATAGCTCCACCACCCATTGCCCTACTCGAGGAGAAAAACTTAGTTGCAACAAGGATAGCATTGTTTTGCTATCCCTAACCAATAATAGTATGCCACGTAGAAGTGTTATCACGAGTGTCATAACTTTATTGGCCGGGGATAACAAAATAATGTTATCCCCATTTCATGAAATTCTTTCTCATACTTGAGAGCAAGGATGCATATTCCTGCTGAAAGTCTTCAATGCTTCAATGATGAATTCCCTAGTTATCATCATATCACTTTATTCCTAGTAAGAAAACTACAAATCATATAATTCAATTTTTGTAACCTAGCAAATTGTAACCGCATTAATTTATTGGCATTTTTTAGTTTAGGTGGGGAGAATGAAGGACACCTTTTCGGACACAACCCACCACTATCTTTACCATATGTATATATATATATATATATATATGGGGTAAAGTGTAAAATACTCTCTTACTAGATAGACTATTTATCATTTTATGTGGTCAGACTGTGAATCTAGAATTTGTGATATGTATTTTTGTTTAAGTATATGATTTGATTGATGGTCTAACATCCCGTGTCTCTGGTAGGGGAACAATTAAATTTAAGGTTTCAATCATTTCCTAATAAAATAATGTTTCTCAAACTGGGGACACCTAGCTAGCAGTTGTCTTAATCAATAGTAAACTTTACTTTCCTGAGGTATAAGGTAGTAATCCTCGAAATAGTCCCTTTGAAATACAGTCTCTCTCTCTCTCTCTTCTTCTTCTTTTTAATTCTCCTTTTTTTATTTATTTGCATTCTAGACCACAGTTCAAATCAAACCATGGAATTTCAGGAAAAAATAAAAATAAAAAATTCCATAAAGGTACCCTTCTCCTCCAAATATATTTTGACCCAAATGGCTGAATCTTAGAAGATCTTTCTCTCCCTCTCTCACCCACAGAGAGAGGACAAGTCAGACTTCAGAGACATCATATCGGTTATTTTTCAAGGAAGGAAAAGTCAAAAGAATTATAAGGTATGTTGTTGGTACCTTGAGCTGGAATAATCAAAAAGTTTGCCAGTAGCAGAAAATATGACAACTGCCACCTTAGATTCACACAGAACAGATAGCTCTGCAGCTTTCTTGAAGATCCCTCTTCTCCTCTTTGAGAAGGTCACCTGCCTTGCAGGCAAGTAATCAATCTTCTTGATCTTGATCTTCTTCCTCATCATCTTCACCATCCCCCCTTCAAAAAAAATTCAAACCAACCACTTTTCATATATATTATTATGTTCCATACATTAAAAAACTACACAATATTTTCTGAGTTTCTTCTCAATTTTAAACATTCAATGGCCCCCAGATCTGAGTGAACAAAACCCAGAAAAACCCACCAACCAAAATAGGTCACGAGTTCACAACAACATGCCTAGAGTACCAAAGCACAAAGAAGAAGAAGATGAGGAAGAAGAAGATGAAGAAGATGACGAGGAGAAAGAGGGAAAACCATCAATTAATCAATTATTTAATTAATTAAATTCTGGGTTTTCCTCCCTTTGTTTAATGTTTACCTTCGTTGGGAGGTTTCAGGTCTGAAGTTTTGGTGTGTCCAGAAAAACTAAGAGAATGAGAGAGAGAAATGGCTGCTGCCGCTGGCTGGCTTTTGTAAAAGAAAGTAAAGGATTAAAATTGAATTTGTCCTTTTTATGGAAATACAAAAGCTTTTATTCCGTGTCAGGCTACAAACGAAAAAACAAGAAGGGAGTTTTATTTTATTTTTATGTGGAGGAGGATGGCCTATGATACAGGTCCTGCCTGTCTTGTCATTTGATTTAACCCACCAAGCGACACTTAGCTTTATCTTTACTCTGCTCAGGTTAGAGCACTTTCAGCGTGAGGCCCCAGCCCAGCCAAAGAGGTCTCCGGCCCTATTTGTGTTTCTAACACCCCATTCTTGTTAGGGTAAGAGATGGGCTCTATAAATTTGGGTAAGTCCAAAGGCAAGACTATCTAGACTATTATCTGGGCAAGCTAATCTAATATTAATGTCATTGTGACGTCAGCAGTTAATTTAAATAAAAAAAAGCAATTGGAAAAAAAAATACCAAAAATTTCAGAATTTATTTTTTAATAAATACCTAGCTATATTCTTCACTTCCCATACCAAAATTCTATACAATTCCTCTCTTTATATCTCATGTGAATAGTAGCGTTACTCTTGGGTTGTCATGACAATAGGTAGAAAACTGTCACATCTCGGGATCGGCTCCGCCGTAGCACGATATTATCCGCTTTGGGCCCCCCTCTTTGCCCTCACGATTTTGTTTCTGGGAGCTCACGAGCAACTTCCCAGTGGGTCACCCATCATGGGATTGCTTTAGCTCCCAATTCACTTAACTTCGGAGTTCCTACGACTCCGAAGCCAGTGAGCTCCCAAAAGGCCTCGTGCAAGATGGATGCGGGTGTGCACATATAAGGCACATCACCCCCTCTCCGTTGGTTTGATATGGGATCTTACAATTCACCCTCCTTAAGGGCCCGACGTCCTCGTCGGCACACTCGCACTACACGGCAGAGTGGCTCTGATACCAAATTGTCACATCCCGGGATCGGCTCCACCGTAACACGATATTGTCGGCTTTGGGCCCCTCTCTCTGCCCTCACGGTTTTGTTTCTGGGAGCTCACGAGCAACTTCCCAGTGAGTCACCCATCCTGGGATTGCTCTAGCCCCCAACTCGCTTAACTTCGGAGTTCCTACGACTCCGAAGCCAATGAGCTCCCAAAAGGCCTCGTGCTAGATGGATGCAGATGTGCACATATAAGGCACATCACCCCCTCTTTGTTGGTTTGATGTGAGATCTTACAAAACCCAATAAAAAAAATTGCTAGGACATGCATTACTCATGTGAATAGTAACAGCCTTTGTCTCCCCTTTGTCATGGCAAATAGGTGAAAATGCTCTTAGGCCATCTCCGATTATAGGGCTAAATGTAGTCCACATTTATAATTTAGCCCTTCAAAATATTAATTTTTTAAAGAATAGTGTAAAGCTAAATTTTTCAATCTCTAGCAATGCATACCTATATTTGAGGGCCCTCCATATTTTATTATTTTAATAAAAACTATGATATAACACTCATATATTTTAAGAAGTCCAAGTATCGTATCCTCAAAAAGCAGGTAGGCAAATGTCTGCACACAAACAAATAATTAAACTTACCAAAATAAATGTGACAAGCCAAATAGAAAATTAATTTGATTTGAGTGTCGTAGATATTGAGTCTAAAAATGAAATATCAATAATGGAAATGCTAAGGCATCAAGGTTCAATTTTTTAAGCAAAATATATTTCATACTCTTTAATCCAAATTATAATTCGATTAAAATTATCATTGAGAAACTTTAACTGGGAGCTAAATAAATTTAAACCAATTTAATTTTTCAATGTTATCTTTTATTAATGATTGTTCATAAAATGGAATTGCTTAATATTTAATCATTTAATTTAAAAGTATGCAAAGTTAGTTCTTAACAATGAGAAAAATATAATTGAACTCATGAAAAGATAGTAGCACTTATCATCAATCAAAATAAAAAGATATGAAAATATTGAACAACCAAAAATTAAAAAATTAAGCAATTCATACCGTATATTGGATTAAAAAAATAATTCACAAACTTATTCAAAGGACATTCCCTTTAGCCTTAGCTACAGTTCTAGCAACGCATTACAAAGGAATATGTCGTAGTTGTGTCCTTGGCAAATAAGTTGATGGGTGATTTATAGTAGTCGTGAGTGGAAAGTTAATACATTCATAGTGGGTAATGAATGGTTTTAAGTGAGGGATTAATTGGATTAAACATGTGTTGATGGTGGAGAGTTAGTGGAAAAGAAATAATAATGAGGTAGTGGGCGTTAAAGGCTATGAATGACATGAAATAGGCTTTTTAGCTTTAATGGATTTGTCTTCTCTTCTCCCTCTTTACTTTTCTTTATAATCACAATAATCCCACAATCAATTCTTCAATAAAATCCACCAAAAATTCTCTTCACACATTGTTTAAACTTGGACAAATATATATCTTCATCTTTTGGCTTTCCAACTTCCTACAAAAGATAAATTCACCTAATAAGTTCACTAAATTTAATACAAAAAATTCATAAATCCAATTGGTAAGAATGAAATGTAACGACAAGTGAAATTATCTTTTTCTTTTTTTTTTAAATTTACAAAAGTGAAATTTTCTTTATTAAGCCAAATTTATATCATAAAGTCTCCAAAATTATATTTAAAATATGTAATTTGAGACTCTCATCACAGAGCAAGGGGACTCCTAACCAGGTTTAATAAAAGATAGCGAAACAACATAGTACTATTCAAGAGAAACAATGAAAAAAAACATTCACAACACAAATCATTTTCCATATAAATATAGGATCCAAAAACAGTTGGCACGCTCACACAACTTTCGCAAACATTTTTCAGGTACCCATAATATGCTTGTCTGACAACCGATACTTAAAGGCCAACTAACCCTACCAGAAATAAAAATATATCCAACTTACCTGGTACAATAGCAAGAGTGTCCATTTATCGGCTATACTACTTCAACTAAACCTCACACGTACAATATTGGAAAAGTTAGTCTGCGCAGCCCCTCCGGAGGTTTAGGGAATCGAAACCCAAGGAAGTCGTTATACCCACTTTACTATCAAATCGTCGAGGATAATGCCCACATGCATATATCCTCCAAAACTTTGGAAATTCAAAGCCAAGCATCCATAAAACCAAACAATATGGTATCCAAAAACAGTGCATCTTTCGCACACAACAATATTTACTATGTCATATATACACACAAAAATAAAATTTCGAGAGTGAGTCCCCCTACTTGGAATCCAAAGCTCAAGCCTGACTTGCCATCTGCACCTTTGAACTCATACTGGTCACTCTTGAGCAATTGAATCACAATCCAACATTCAGAAATAATACGAAAAATTCTTAATTGCACTTTAGTCCTTTTTCTTGTCTTCAATTGCACTTTCCAAATTACAAATTTGTCCTTATAAGTCCTTAAAACTTCTAAGCAATTGTAAAATAGTCCTTGTACTTTTTGAAAAGTCCAAAAATGTCCCAATAGTCTTGTAGTTCCATCTCTGGTCCAAAAAAGGTAAAATTCACGGTACGATAAAGTTAAAGTCTAAATAGTACTTTGTTGATCATACATATGGACAAAAGGAATATGCATAATTTGGTTCAGGAATTATAGAAGGAAAATGATTATAAGATTATCTAGTTTGTTTAGATTTCAAATGGACGAAGTAACGGCGTATGGAGTATATTTTAGGAATAACTTGAAAATTACCCAATTAGAAAATAATACGAATTGCATACTTGAAAATTTTAAATTGGGCAAAGTAACACTTAGGAAATAGAAATATGGAATTAAAACGAATAGAATACAAGGTAGAGAGTAGAGATTACCTCGGTCAGTGTAACAATGAATAGTGAAATCTGACGTCAATATTGACTTCTTGGAATGAATAAGAAACGGCTTATACTACGTACGGAAGTGAACAGTAAATTTTGGGTAAATAGTGTTTGGGATGAATAGTGCTTGATGAATGGTAACTCTGAAGGATGTCGGAATAGTAACTCTAATGGAGGAGAAGTAGAGGAAGAGTGGGAGGAAGAGAAAATTTGAATTTTGGTGTGAAGAAAATGAGAGATTGGGGATATTTATAGAAATCCCTGACGGTTCGGATCGATTCGAATATTTAATTCGAAGGCCGAGATTAAAAGATGAGTTTTAGATCAGGTGTAGGGAGGTACATGATAGCTTTAAGATGGATGTTCCAGATGCATTCCCAACAACCAAACCAAACGCCTAGATCAAGTCAAAAGTCTTTGATTTTGATCTACAGTCCATATCTGATCGAGAATCAGATCAATGGCTTAGATGAGACTAGCTCACAGAATAGTACTCTACACCGTAGTCAACCTATGGATCAACGTATTCCAAGTCTTCCAACTAATCAGGTGTTGACATGTGGCTTGGTGATGTGTTCCAACCAATCAGAAAACGCCATGTGTCAAACTTATTTTCTTTTCCTATTTTTCAACTTCAAAAGTTCACTAAAAATACGTCCAAGGTCCGAAAAATTATCTGTAAAATACCACAAGCTCATATTGACGTCTACAATTTTCCTATGAAGTTAAAACACTAAAATTCTAATTTTATATTTTCAGAAGTAAGTTATTCTCAAACATAATGACAATATTTACTTCGAAAACATGCCACTTACCTCAAAATGGACCGTGCAATTTTTATTGTACGCATAAAAATATTCTGGAAATTTTCAAGGTATCACAGATAAAGATGGGACAAGTAAAGTATTAGACAATGAGAGAGATGATGAGATTGCAACAGTGCCAGCCTCTGTCACATGATAAGTAACTCCATTGGCATTAGGTATATAAGCTCGTTCGGGTTAGGTAGTATTCAGAAAATCATCAGGATCAAACGTTATATGATCAGTTGCACTAGAATCAATTATCTAGCCTGTGAAATCACTTTTATCCGAAATTTGGAATCCATAACCAGTACCATTACTGGCAGTATCACGTTGTGTCATATCCTTGAGAAGAGCCCACCATTTGGGGTCACCATTTAATTTGAAACAAGTCTCGCGAGTGTGTCTTGGATTGCCACAGTATATGCAATCTCATCCATGTGTCTGGGTCGTTGGTTAGGAAGTTGTAATATGTGCAGTGGAAGATGCATAAGATATAGGTTAAGTAGGAAGATGGATCAGAATCTGAGCCAGAGTCGGGGTCTGAGTCTGAGTCGGGTACGGTATCTGGGTCAAAATCTAAGGCTGATTCGGGTTCTGGGTCTTTTTGGAAATCAATTCTTCGAAGATTGTGGTCGAAACCGGGGTCTTTAACATAATAAAGAGGCTTTGAACTTCATACAAATTACAAAACTTCTATCGATTTCTTAAAACAAACCCAACCCCAAAACCTCATGAAAAAAAAAACCCAAAATACTCATTATGGTATCAAAGTAATTTAATAATTAAAATTAAATTCAATAGGGCCAGTTGTCATTTTTTCGTTTATTTTTTTGTTTGTTTATAAAAATTAAATGGTATGGGTTTATCTATATCATAAGTAATGGTATGGTTTATCTCTAAAAAAAAATTATTTTAAACTTTTGAAAAGCAATGAAGTTTTTAATAATTTATGGACTGAAATGCCCCTCAATAAGTAATGGCAGTTAGAAGAATTTGACAGGAATTAGGAAATGTCCTCCAATTGCTTGGAATTGAAAACCATCGAAGCAAAAGTGATCAAATTAAAACCATAAGGACCTTAGCGGCAAAAGTGATAAACCACAAAGATCAAAACTGATGTTTTGCCGTCATAAATTTGCAAGAGGAATGCTAACAACCTTCTCTCTAACCTTCTCTTTTGGACTTTCTCTCTTTTTTGCTTTGACATGTGTCATTCTCCTTACACTTAAAACAATGTCATTAATATATTATACAATCTAACTTTTGCTTTCCAAGTTTACTCTTAATATATGTATTCAATTTATCCAAAAATTTTCACAACTTTCTTACCATCTTATTAATTTTTTTTCTAACGTCAATTTTTTTTTAAAAGAAAATATATGCTTTTAAGAGGAAATGTCCCTTTTTTTTATTATAAAAATAATAATAAATCCTTTGTGTTTGAAAAAAAAAAAAGAGGAAATTTCCTTCTTTTTTTTTTGTTGAAAAAAACAGACATTTTCTTTAAAAAAATAATTGACGTTTAAAAAAAAAAAAAGATGGTAAGAAAGTTGTGATATTTTTTTGGATAAATTGAATACATTTAATGAGGGTAAACTTGGAAAGTAAAAGTTAGCTTGTATAATATATTAATGACATTGTTTTAAGTGTAAGGAGAATGACATATGTCAAGCAAAAAAGAGAGAATGTTGCTAGCATTTCTCTTTTTAAAAGATAACTGATTCCTATTTAGATCATTTACCGCTGTTTTAAGGCCCTTTCTTTATAGGTCAGGTGGCTTACTCGCATGTGGTTAAAACTAATGGAATGAGAGTGCATCAAAGAACAATTTGGCAAAAGGATAAAAGAAGAGCTGAAACTGCAGGGGATTCACTAGCAAAGGTAGCAGGAGTTGATAATTTGGACAATCGGGTGTACGGCTGCTTACAGGAAAAAGTCGTCCAAGAGGAACGAGAGAAGTGTAGCCTTTTGGGAGTAAAATAGGGTGCCAGGTGGCTAAGGTAGCAATGATGAAGGGTTGTCTCAATTGCTTCTTGCTTGACATGCAAATGCAATCCAAAAATCAAGAGCAATTCACAACAGAAAACAAAGATTCAGCACAAAACCCCCACAAAATAATCCAACAAATCCATATTACATTCCATGAAACCATGAACACTTACATCACGAACACCTTGAAATTTACTAGTATGTACTAGAGACAATTCAATTCACCACAAACAAAATCCAAAACAAACAAACCCTAAAATTTCCATATCAAAAGATAAGAAAAACATACATTAGGCCCAAATTACTTCCACAAACCCCTTAGGCCCCATTTGGGATTGCTTTTTTTTTTTTGGCTAAAAACCTGCTTCACTGTAAAGTTAAGCAGTTTAAGGTGTTTGGTAAAAATAAAATATTCCAATTATTTTAAAAGCAATGGTCTTTTGACAGCAGCTTTTAAAAGCAGGCTTTGTGTTGCTTTTCAAAGCTGCTTTCAAAAGAAGCAAAGATGAACATTTAATGAATTTTTTTAATTCCCAAAACACCATCATTCATGTTTAAAAATGACACCACCTCTACTACCAAATCGAACTCCACCATTTGCACCACCATATTCAATACCTCCACAACCACCACCACCATCGCCTCCACTACCACCACCACCACCACCACCACCACCACATCCTCCTCCTCCTCATCCTCCACCATCACCTCCTCTACCACCTCCACCACCACCACCGCCACCACTATCACCACCACCACAACCACCACCTTTTCCAAAACCTCCACATCCACCACCACCTCCACAACCAACACCACCACGTTGCCACTGGCACCACAATCACCACCTTCACTTCATCACCACTACTACTACCACATGATTAGTACATAATACTTTCAATATCACGTCTATTTTCGTCATTATTCACAGTTACAATAATTTTATATTAAAATTTACTAAACAGTTTTGACACTGCTTTTTGTGTTAACAACACTTTAAAAATATTGTTTACCAAATATGGAGTTGCTTTACTGTACAACTAATTATTTTCAAAGCACAACATAAGTAACTTTTTAAAAAAGTGATAGCAATCCCAAACTGGGCCTTAACCAGTGAAAACACACCGTTCAGCTTCTCACTTGGCACTGGACCCGACATTGACCTCCCAGATCCACTTGCGAACTCGGATGGCTCTAATTTCTTGTTGATGCTAGTGAGTATGTGTCGAAGCTCCGAGACAAAGACGAAGCCGGTGGAGTCCTTGTCGAGGACTTTGAAGGTGTTGCAGAGCTGATGATCGAAGGGCGTGGGCTTCATGTGCTTTCCCATAAGGTCGAGGAAGTGAGGGAAGTTGAAGGGGGCAGTGAGCTTCTCCTCGGCAGCGATGGATTTGTGTTGGGCCTGGGTCGAGTTGACTCCAAGCAATCGCATTAGGTTCCCTAATTCCGAAGGAACAATCTTACCGTCGTTGTCGATGACGAGAGCGTGAATGCCTCCTTTATTGACGATATTAATTTGTCGCTCATATCGTTGCCCATTTTTTTTCTGAATTTGATTCAAGTTTTCATAGATGGGGAAGCCTTTCTCGGTGGTGTTGAAGGCGAGGTTTCGGCTCATGACGGCGAGGCTGATGCGTAAGAGAGCCGCTAAAGCTTCCATGGTTGCTATTGTACAAATAGAGATAAGGGGTTGGTGGAGCAAACAGAGCCGGTGAGTTTTTTTTTAAATAAAAGATCTCTTTCTTTTTTTTGGTCAAAAAAATGTCTTTTTAAATTGTTTATACAATAATACACAATTTTCTGCTAAAAAAGGGTAATACAAAAAGTTTAATTGTTTTTTTTCCTATGTGGAGTATAAAATTAAAAATAAAAAAAGGATTTAAATTTGCCACGTCAATATTTAACTGATCTACTAACATACTGGGTAACAGAGGGTCTCAATCGTAAGGTTTCTATAAGTTGGAGTACCGTTCAAACGAGTCTTTAAAGGTTGGGTATGAGTATGTAATGACTCTCATACTTTTGGAGGTTTACTGTAGTTGATGGCAAAAATAATAATAATAATTAAAAAAAAATCTCATATGCAGACATCCAAACGCTATTATCGTGCCACATGCCATATATTTTCTATTACCCCTCCCTGCTTTCCTTCATGTTTACAATGATTTTTGCACAATAAGCTTATTTGAGACACTATTATAGGATCCACTCCGCATTATATTTCACTAATTCAAATCATCTATTTTTGAGATATTCATTCAAATATCATCTTTACCAAGAACTAGAGGTGGGCATTAATCCTGCCAAACCAAACTGTCTTAAATTGGTTTAGTTTGGTTCGATTTTCTTCATGATTTTTGCCAATAATAGTAATGACTCTCATACTTTTGGAGGTTTACTGTAGTTGATGGCAAAAAATAATAATAATAATAATTTTTTTAAAAAAAATCTCATATGCAGACATCCAAATGCTATTATCTTGCCACATGCCATATATTTTCTACTACCCCTCCCTGCTTTCCTTCATGTTTACAATGGCTTTTGCACAATAAGCTTATTTGAGACACTATTGTAGGGCTCACTCCGCATTGTATTTCACTAATTTAAATCGTCTATTTTTGAGATATTAATTCAAATATCATCTTTACCAAGAACTAGGAGTAGGCATTAATCCGGCTGAACCCAACTCTCTTAAATTGGTTTAGTTTGGTTCGATTTTCTTCATGATTTTTGCCAAAAATAATAATGACTCATACTTTTGGAGGTTTACTGGCTGATGGCAAAATAATAATAATAATAATAATTTTTTTAAAAAATTCTCATATGCAGACATCCAAACGCTATTATTGTGCCACTTGCCATATATTTTCTACTACTCCTCCCTGCTTTCCTTCATGTTTACAATGGCTTTTGCACAATAAGCTTATTTGAGACACTCTTATAGGGTCAACTCCGCATTGTATTTCACTAATTCAAATTATCTATTTTTGAGATATTCATTCAAATATCATCTTTACTAAGAACTAGGGGGCACTAATCTGGCCAAACCAAACCGTAATTATAGGTTGTCGAACCAAACTGTCTTAAATTGGTTTAGTTTGGTTCAGTTTTCTTCATGACTTTTGTCAAAATGGAACCGAACCAAACAGTTATTTTGTAATTAATTTGGCCGTTGTTTTGAGGTGAACCCGATCCAATCTGAACCGTGATCACCCCTACAAAAAATACTTGAATCCGATATATATAATGAGAGACACCTTTTAAGGCAAACTACAAAAAAAATATATATATATTCAATGATCCAAACTATATATATTTTAAGTCTACACTTATAGATCATCCTTACAAAAAATTAGAAAAATTGGAAACCGTTTCAACATCTAATTGTGTCCTATAAAATCAATCATATTCTATTGATACATCCCTTACCCCAAAAAAACAAAAAATTCAACTATTCAAACCGTTTATTTTTCAAATCTTTATTCATAAATCATACTTGCAAAAAATCATGCAAATTGAATTTCATTAAAACATCTAATTGGGACCAACAAAATAGACGGATACGGTGCTTCAAGAAAAGACTATAATAACAACCATTTAATTGAGTGGTTAAATGGTTTCGGATTCAAGTGATTTTTTCTAGCGATGATCTTTGAGAGAATATCTAAAAACTAAATGGTTTAGATTATTAAAATACAATGCATAATAGAGTCTATAAAGATATCTATTTGAGAGATCGCTCAAGTGAAACTCTTTAATTGGAGAAAGTAATCGAAGTAGTGGGAAAGTGGTGCAACACGTGTTTTATACTTCCTACGCACTGATATACAATGATATAGACTTGAAGGAAGTTGAGGTTCCACCCCAAAACTAATTGGCTATGGGGGGAGTAACCCAACTCCTTATAAGCCCTTGCTAGGTTTCTCAACTTTCCAATGTGGGACTCTTTACCTTTACATTCTCACACGCCCCCGCACGTGTGGCGAATTTTCAAGCCTAACACGTGGACAACACATTTTGGGTGACGTGGAGCACGTGTGGCCGTTGGGCTTTCACACGTGGGCAACCCGCTCTGATACCATGAAGGAAGTTGAGGTTCCACCCCAAAACCAATTGGCTACGGGGGGAGTAACCCAACTCCTTACCATTATCTAATCCACAACAATACAGAAGCATCGTTGGTGCTCTTCAATATGTCACCTTAACTCGCCCGGAACTGTCCTTCTCTGTTAACAAAGTTTGTCAATTTATGCACAATCCCACCAGTGAACATTGGGCTAGCGTCAAGAGAATTCTTCGGTATCTCAAGAAAACTATCTCTCATGGCCTTTTTCTCAGCAAATCTTCTTCTCATGCCATTCAAGCTTTTTGTGATGCGGATTGGGCTGGATGTCCAGATGATCGCCGCTCCACTGGTGGGTTTGCTATTTATCTTGGCTGTAACTTGGTCTCGTGGTCAGCCAAAAAGCAACATACTGTTGCCCGGTCCTCCACTGAGGCGGAATATCGTGCCATTGCCAATACTTCCACTGAAATTACTTGGCTTCGCTCCTTACTCCAGGAACTTGGATTTTCCACATCTACTTCACCTGTTTTATGGTGTGACAACTTAGGAGCTACCTACCTTTCTGCTAATCCAATTTTTCATGCTCGTACAAAGCATGTAGAGATCGATTATCATTTTGTTCGCGATCAAGTTTCTGCAGGAAAGCTTAGTGTTCAATTTATCTCCACCAAGGATCAACTTGCTGATATCATGACCAAACCATTGAGTTCCCCTCGCTTCACCTTCATCCGAGACAAGTTGAGAGTTCACGAACGCTCAACTTGAGGGGGCGTATTAGTTGCACCTTCAACCGTTACAAATGCAGCTGTAACAGCTGCAGATCACGCACCTTCAACCGTTACAAATGCAGCTGTAACAGCTGCAGATCACCCATGATATTAGCACCAGCTGTAGTCTCTCCTTCCTAAGAATCTTGTAATTATTTTGTAATCTTTCCTTGATCATAGCAAGTGTAACGCCTCCTTGATATCAGCTCTTTTGAATTTCTGTAACTGATTCATACTGTGTATAAATATAGAAAATCTCAACACTAGTTGGTGTGAGAAAATCTAAACTTCATAAGACTTGAGTTAGTGGCACAACAAATGAGGGATAATTACCTTCAAAACTTACCTTTCAAATTTTTTTATATAAAAATAATCAAGTAATATGTTAGGCTGCATTGATGCAAAGTTCTAAATATAATACTTGACTCAAAGAGAAATATGTTAGGCTGCATGTAATAGATAGGTTTAGATACAACACAAAGTTACTCTCCCTTCAATATTTTTTAATTTTGTATCGAGTTAAGACATATAATCACTAATATCTTACAATACATTAATTTTATTTAGCTATAAGGAGAGTAAATCTTCATCTTTCTTCACTTCTTAACCATAGAAATTAAGATTAGCTATAAGGAGAGTAAACTTTCATCTTTCACCATTTCTTAACCATAGAAATTAGGGAAGCCTGAAATTTAGAGAAAATACAAAGTGATAAGCAAATTTATTAAAATGGTGAAGGATAATTAAACTACCATAAATGCAACTGCGCATCAAGATATATTGGTGGAGAAGTTTCAAGTTGTATATGCCTTGTGCAGGTCATGCTATTTTAGTTTAGAGAACGTGGAATACATTTTCTCCCGTATGTTTTCAATAGCACTGTGTTGGGATCTTGTAATTGAAGCTTTCTGTATTTTCGATAGAGAAATGGGGGCAAGTTAGTTATTATTACTTTTATATAAAATGGATTAAAATAGTTTTATTTGGACCTACATGCAACGCAACAATGCTGACGTTAATTCAAATAAACCATCTATTATTTTCTATAAAAACATATTTTTTTAAATGTGAAATTTCGGTGAAAGTCACTAACTTCTTTCAATTTAAATAAACACAAAAATGAAATGGCCCAAAGACACAAAAAAGAAACTTCAAAATAAACTTGCCCTACAAACCCATAAGACATCTTCAATCGAAGCAGGGCTAAGACTTAGGATGGTAAGTGGTAATGAGGTGAAAACAGTTAGCCCCAAATGAGCACTTATAACATATTACTGCAAATATTGAACCAGATGGGGAAAAAAAATCATAGTGCACCTGGCTTTGTACAATTTATCTGAAATTCATGTTGACTTTGTCGATGAGTTTGGTTTTTTATTCCCTTCTAAAAATCCAGTATTTTGGTTTGGTAAGAGTTAAAAATGAAAACCATAATCAAGAAATAAATCTAAACAAACCAACGGGCTTAGCTCAGTTGAAAAGGGTATTAACTTGTTCTCATATATGATCATAATTGTGTGTGTGAGAAATATCTCCCCCTATGGCATAAGCTTGTACTAAAAAATTTATTCTTTTTAGTACCATAAAAAAAAATCAAGCATATCTTCTCTGATCTGATCAAACTTAAAAAGCAAAGAGATATAAACAATAAACTATATATATAAATAGCAAATATCTAGCAAAGCAAAGCAAAAGTAGCTAGCTCACCCCAGTTTGAGAGCTAAAGTGACGTCGGAGCAGTCATCTTCAAGAGAGAGACTGGGACCACTGCTGCAGCTGCTGATGGTTGCATTTGTGGCAGATTCAGATGACATGCCTTCTTCTCCTCCACCTCCAATATTATTAACGAACCTCTCCGGCTCCGTAGGCGCAGGTCCAATATTTCCTCTGGATAACATCACCATCTGCTATGCAAAAAATACAAAATAAAAAGAAAAGAAAGAAGAAAGAAGAAACATGTACATGATTGTGGCAGTTGCTTACCCTCTGCCGTAGCTGGTTGTTGGCTTCTACCAGCTCAGCTCCCTGAAATTAATGTCAGTGAATGGAAGAGAAAACAAGAGCCAAACTTGGTTATGATTATTGATGTTAAAGTCCTGATTATTGTAAATAGTTGAAATTTGTTTTCATTTACAGAGTATGTATATCAATCGTCTAACCTTTCTTTCAAGTGCCATAATCTCACTCATAATCAGTTCTTCCTGAAAAGGAATGGAATATTTGCATTTACATCTTATAGCTTATTTGCATATATGTAACCCAAACTGCATGCACCTATAGTTTTCAGAGAATAAACCAGCTGCTAAAATAGCAACTCAAAACCTCAGTGACAACCCAGAATACACCTATGCTTTTCAATAAAAAGAACAATTATATACCCTGTTTGCACAAAGGACAATTGTGGGACATACTTTATATTGTTCCAACGCTTCATTATTTAGGTTTTCATTCAGGAATCATCGAGAGAAAGAAGAAAAAAAAACAATATCAGAGACTATATTTGACCATTTCATTAAATGGTAATGATTTCAGTGTTTGTTTAGGACCTTGTGTTGTTTATTTATTGGAACACAAATTCAATGTCTTAAACCAATTAACTAACTTTCTCCAACGGATTCGATCGATCATTAAACCACAATACAGAGTAATTAATGCCTTCGCACCATGCTTACTAGAAAAGAAATTAGCTAGCGCAGACCTCAGTTTCAATCACACGGCCAAGGCTTGCGTCCACCAGTTGTTCTAACTTCTGCAACTCATCAAAATTCAGCTCTTCAAGATCCTCCCCTTTTATCTGCCTGTTGCAAGCCACTCCAATTTCAGCAGATACATCAAACGATATAATACCAGCTAAACAGCCACATATACCTTACAAATTATTACCTCAGCTGGCGGCTCTTCTCCTCCAGTTCCTTGGTCAATCTGATGTGGTTTTCAATTTCTAGCTAAAATGAGAAATGGAACCATCATTTAGGTAATCTAATCTGTCTATCACATGAAAAGCTTATAAAAAGTGGATTACAATTTATTTTTTTATTTTTTTATTTTTGAAAATGGAATCAAATTAATTACTTAAACATACAAGAACATAAGCCTCAAATGCAACCAACAAAGTGAGAGTTTGTCACCGCCTAGAGGTTTGGGGCACCCTTTGTGGAGAGATTAAACAAGTTTCAAGGTTTGGATCTCAGCAACACTGAGAGAGACGCACAACATGTGATGTGACGTAGGACATACTTGTTAAATTTCCCTTTTTCACTTTTTCAAACCAAAAGGTTTTACAATCAGAACCTCAGATGATATAGAGCCACATTTTGAAGCTCCAAAGTGCATTTCACAGAATATGTTACAATTAATTGCAGAAAAATTAAAGGGGGGAAATGGAAAAGGTAAACCATTGAACTCATTTACCTGCAGCTCAACAGACGGTTCGTCCGATTTTTCGACACCATTTGTGTGCGCTTGATACCTTTCAACAACATCCTTTGTACTTCACAACACAAAAGGAATAAACAACCAATTGGCATTTTCACAAGTTTAAGTTAGTAGACATAGAAGATCAAATTGACACATGTGACGAAGCATACATGTTTTATGGTTTGCCAACACAAATGTTTATTTTCTTTTGTATAGACTATTGTATGTTATGCTTCCTTTTTAAAAAAAACACTATTTCAGCTGACGTTGGTTAGGATGGTTGGCCAGGACAGTGAGCTGAGCCCACCCACCTTGCACCCAAGTTCGAACCCCCCTCCCCATAAATTAGATTAATTTAGACTAATTTAGACTATCGTTTCTATTAAAATAAAATCACTATTTCAAGAAGAGACCAATTTTAAGGAGTATTTCAATAAAATTACTAAAATTCTCTACCTTCTCTCACTGACAAAACTTCAGCGCTAAGCCATAAAGCATGGCACGACATCTTGCTTTTGATTGAATTCCTTAATATCTATTTTATAGAATTATTATATATAAGACCAAGCAGCTGAAATATTTTAGAACACAAGGCAAACCGACCTGAGACCATATCAAGTCAAATAATAAGA
The DNA here is from genome assembly GCF_000346465.2 of Prunus persica. Classification (NCBI taxonomy): domain Eukaryota; kingdom Viridiplantae; phylum Streptophyta; class Magnoliopsida; order Rosales; family Rosaceae; genus Prunus; species Prunus persica. The sequence continues at coordinate 43,428,928 of NC_034009.1, read as the reverse complement.
AGTGGGCCTCATTGCAATATGCTTTGAATCTTGTTAGTGGAAGTGGCTAAGGTTCTTAAGAATGTTAGTATATACAATTTGCTATGATTAAGAATAGACAACATATGCTATATGTTGTGTTATCATGGCCTTGCTAACCAAGCCCTTAGAGTTTCAAAAATAAAAATATGAATAAAACTTTTTTTTTTTTGAGAACTTTTCCTATTGAGAGGGGCGATAGCATACGAAACTCACACACACTACACGAATGCTAGGACTCGAACCCAAAACCTTGCATGAGGGAGTAAATGGTAGACTCTAACCAATTAAGATACTCTTGGATATGTACTTGAGGCCAATGCTCCGACCTGATCCAATTATACTACCAATAGGGGTCACAAATTAAATGCAACAAAAGGGTTAACATGATAACAATGGGAAAATTATCAAGAAGACCACAAAACAGACTTTGAAAAAACAATATTTCCATATTCATAGAAATAGTGGGAAAATTGTCAAAAAGACAACAAAATGAGGACCCCAACCACAAGTGGGAACGACAAGTGGATGGGCTATATAGGTTTACTTTTGTTTTTCTTTAAACATGGACTACAACAGGTTTAAAAAAAATATCTTTAAAAAGCTACCTAGGCTGGACTACAGCCCAGGATATCCTTGTAGGTAATTTCGCCCTGGTCTCTTCCATTTTGTAATTTTTAACTGAGACCTCCATTTGTATCAAATCATTTTTTATTATCAAAACAGGCCATTAGTATGTGTTTGCCACTTATAGTTTTGCTTCCCTTGTCTTTTAATAATTTTCTTCTTAATTTGCATTTGCATTTTCAAATTGTAGTTCGAGATATGTGTGCCTCCTTTTAATCTCTTTCCTTCATTAGACGCATGTCTAATGGTGACGTAGGAGACAATCTTGAGGCAACCCAATATAATACTCCCACTCTCTCATCCTAACAAAAGAAATCAAAATAAAAACATCTAAATAACGGAATTCATAACCACACCATAGAAAACTTAAAAAACCATCGACATATAGAGAGTACCTTTTTATGCAGTGTATTTTGTGTTAAAGAAGACCACCTTAGTGAGGTGATATTTCTAGTTTTTTTTTTTTTTTTTAAAAAACATTTTTTAATACAAATGATCAGTGCTGAATATGTGCAATTATATTTCGTTAACTGAAAGGAAGCGTGACCATATTTAAATTCTTATTCCATAGTTAACATTTCATTCTCACCCTCCTCCCTCTTTTTCCTTCCTCTCATGCATGCATTCATGGCAAAAACATGTTATGATCATGGCTCCACCACCCATTGCCCTACTTGGGGAGAACTACTTGAGAGCATGGAATCATATTCCTGCTGAAAGTCTTCAAGGCTTCTATGATGAATTCCCAAAGTCATCATCACATCACTTTATCCCTAGTAAGAAAACTACAAATCATATAATACTCGAATCATATAATACTCTCTTCACTATCTTTCATTTTATGTTGTCAGATTACGCAGATAGAATTGACTATCTACATTCTTGTTTGAGTGCATGATTTGATTGATGGTCTAACATACCGTGTTTCCCACCAGGAAACCATTAATTTTATCCATTTCCTAATAAAATACTATTTCTCAAACTGGGACACCTAATAAAATAATATTTCTCAAATTGGGACACCCACCTAGACGTTGTCTTAATTAAAAGTAGACTTCACTTTCCTGAAGTACATAGATAATGTAGTAAACGTTGAACTAGTTCCTTTGCAAAGAGTACAACAATATCTACCGCTCTCTCTCTCTCTCTCTCTCTCCTTTTTAGAAGCTTTTGGATTCTCCTTTTTTTCTTTCTTTGCATTCTAGACCAGAGTTCATATCAAACCATGGAATTTCAGGAAAGAAAAAATATTTCCATAAAGGCACCCTTCTCCTCCAAATATATTTTGACCCAAATGACTGAATCTTAGAATCTCTCTCTCCCTCTCTCACCCATACAGAGAGAAGACAAGTCATATTGGTTATTTTTTCAAGGAAGGAAAAGTCAAAAGAATTATAACGTATGTTGCTGGTACCTTGAGCTTGAATAATCAAAAAGCTTGCCAGTAGCAGAAAAGATGACTACTGCCACCTCAGATTCACACAGAACAGATAGCTCCTCAGCTTTCTTGAAGATCCCTCTCCTCCTCTTTGAGAAGGTCACCTGCCTTGCAGGCAAGTAGTCAATCTTCTTGATCTTGATCTTCTTCCTCATCGTCTTCACCATCCCCCCTTCAAAAAAATTCAAACCAACCACTTTTCACATTATTATGTTCATACACTAAAAAACTACACAACATTTCCTGGGTTTCTTGTAAATTTTAAACATTTAATGGCCCCCAGATCTAAGTGAAAAAAAAAAAACCCAGAAAAACCCACCAACCAAAATAGGTCACAAGTTCACAGCAACATGCCTAGAGTACCAAAGCACAAAGAAGAAGAAGAAGAAGAAGAAGAAGAAGAAGAGGAGGAGGAAAAAGAGGAAAAACCATTAATTAACTAATTAAAATTCTGGGTTTTCCTCTCTTTGTTTAATGTTTACCTTTTTGGGGGGTTTCAGGGTCTGAAGTTTTGGTGTTCTCAGAAAAACTAAGAGAATGGGAGAGAGAAATGGCTGCTTCTCCTGCTGGCTGACTGTTTAACGAAGGAAGGGATTAAAATGAATTTCAAACTGAATTTTTCCCTTTTAAGGACAAACAATTACATACCTTTTTCTATTATTCTCTGTTTTTTTTCATACTTCCGGTATCTTTTGGGAAAACTAGGTACGAAACCTGAGCAATTCGACGGTGACAGATGCACTTGAAGTTGATAAATGCGATCTCCACCGTTGATTTTGTATCGTGACAGTAGAAAATGTGGCATCTTACTTACTTTTGTGAATGGTTCTGTTGGAGTGGGTTTAATTCTTTTTTTTTTTTTGGTTTTTATTGGAGTGGGTTTAATTCTTAGTACTTGTCAGGCTGCGAAAGAAAAAAAGAAGGGAATTTCATTTTTATGTGGAGGAGGATGGCCTTTGAAACAGGTCCTGCGCTGTCTTGTCAGCTTACTTTGCTCGGGTTATGCACCATTCGAGTCGCAACACTTGGCTTTGTCTTTGCTCCTCCAGCCCACTCCTCTTTTTTGTATGAATTTAATCCACGCAGACAATGCGATTATATATGGGTGTTTTTTTCATGCGCAAATAAAGTTGACAGAATCGGGTCAGCCCTATCTTCAATAAACTAAGCCCAGGCCCTACTCAAAGGGCCAATGGGCCAAGCATATACAACCTTATAGGAAATTTCAAGATTTATTTGATAATTGAAATAATAAAACATAACTCTAGTCACAGGTAAAATTTGTTTAAATACTCCTAGAAACCTTAGGATTAATCAAGGAATTAAAATAAAAAAATAAAAAAGTTTCTAAAAATTGTAAAAACTTTAAAACTAGATTTCGAATTTCTAAACAATCTCGGGTGCCCGAAAAAGCCCATACAACATGGCTAAGAAATAAGCTTTACTCATGACGTCGTTCTATTCGAATCAACGAATCATGGGCCTGATTTTGAATTCGGAGCCCAAATATGCAGTTTGTTCGATTTATCCTTGCGCGTGAGTCTCTTCAACTCATTTTCGATTGTTTCCGTCATCTGTTCTACATCATTTCTTTTTTGTAGTCAATGAGTTGTCTTTTTCCCCACATTCTGGGCTAAATAAAAAACAAAATTGAACTCATTAAATTGGACAATTATTTCATATATAAGCTCTATGAGACATGCTCCAATTTACATTGATAACCCAAGCAAATACAAAGTCCACAAGAGTCTCCAAAGCAGGCTGCATTGATACAGAGTTCTAAAGACAATACAAGTCAAAGAGCAATATGTCAGGTTGCATAAAATACATAGGTTTAGATACAACACAAGTTACTTTCCCCTCAATATTTTTCAATCTTGTATCGAGTTAAGACACACACAATCACTGATATCTTACAATATCTCGATTTTCTTTATTTATCTTACACACAATCACAACCCTCCACTTTTTAACCAGAGAAATTATGGAAGCCTGAAATTCAGAGAAAATAAAAAGTGATAAGCAAATTTATTAAAAAGGTGAAGAGTAATTGAAATACCATGAATGCAACTGCCCATCAACATCAACATTTGTTGGTGAAGATATTTTAACTTGTATATGACTTTATGCAGGTTATGTTGTTTTAGTCTAGAGAGAGTGGAATACATTTCCTCCCTGTATGTTTTCAATAGCCCCTTTTGTGTTGAAATCCTGCAACCGAAAGTTTCTGTATTTTCGATAGAACAATGCGGGCAACTTAATTTTAATTTTAATTTTAATTTTATTTGAACCACCATAATACGCAATAATGCTCACGATAATTCTAATAAGCCATCTATTATTTTCAATAACAAAAATAAAAATAAAAATGTAAAATTTTGATGAACATATATGTGTGTGTGTATATATATATATAAAACATATAATTATCAAAATATAGCAAAGCAAAAGTAGCTAGCTCACCCCAGTTTGAGAGATAAAGTGACGTCGTCGGAGTCATCTTCAAGAGAGAGACTGGGAGCACTGTTGCAGGTGGTGGAGGTAGCAGATTCAGATGACATGCCTTCTTCTTCTCCTCCACCACCAATATTATTATTCAACCTCTCCGGCTCCATAAGCGCAGGTCCAATATTTCCTCTGGATAGCATCTGCTATGCAAAAAAAATACAAAGTTAAGAAAAAAATCACCCATTTTTTTCATTTAAAAACAAACAGAAAGAAGAATCCTGAAGAAATATGTACATGATTGTGGTAGTTGCTTGCCCTCTGCCTTAGCTGTTTGTTGGCTTCTACAAGCTCAGCTCTCTGAAATTAGATTCGGTGCATGGAAGAGAAAACCAGAGCCAAACTTGGTTATGATTATTGATGTTAATTTATATATTTTTTTTAAAATCCTGATTATTGTAAATAGTTGAAATTTGTTTCTCATTTACAGAGTACGTATTAATCGTCTAACCTTTCTTTTAAGTGCCATAATCTCACTCATAATCAGTTCGTCCTGAAAGGAATGGAACATTTGCAACGGTTTCGATCATTAAACCATTCAACGGTTTCAATCATTAGGGGCTCGTTTGCAAGTGATTCTGGATAGTTCAATAATCACTTTTATGGAGAATCACTGTTAGTGATTTTAAGTGTTTTTAAGAAGAAACACATAAGAGGTGCTTCTCCCCAGAATCACTTAAAATCACTAAAAGTGATTATATGGAGAAGCACATGGAATATGCTTTTTCCCAGATGTGATTCTAGCGCATCCAGAATCACTCTCAAATGAGCCCTAAACCACAACACTGAGTGATGCCTTCGCACCATGCTTAATAGAAAAGAAATTAGCTAGGGCAGACCTTAGTTTCAATCACCCGGCCAAGGCTTGCATCCACCAGTTGTTCTAACTTCTGCAACTCATCAAAATTCAGCTCTTCAAGATCCTCTCCTTTCATCTGCCTGTTGCAAGCCAGTCCAATTTCAGCAGATACATCAAACGATATAATACCAGCTAAACAGCCACATATATCTTACAAGTTCCTGAATGAAATAATTATTACCTCAGCTGGCGGCTCTTCTCCTCAAGTTCCTTGCTCAATCTGATGTGGTTTTCTTTCTCTGGCTAAAATGAGAAATGGAACCGTCATTTAGGTAATCTAATCTGTCTCTGTCACATGAAAAGCTTATAAACATCAGTCCAGAAAAGGAAACAACTTAAACATACGATTTCTTTATTTTGAAAATGGAATCAAATGAATTACGTAAACCATCATTTAGGTAAATCTAATCTGTCTGTCACTTGAAAAGCTTATAAAAAAATGGATTACAATTTTTCTATTTTGAAAATGGAATCAAATTAATTACTTAAACATACAAGAACATAAGCCAGTTTGTCACCAATAATTAAAAATTAAAAGAATTTACTATCTTCCTTGTGTATAATTAAAAAATAAAAACAAAACAGTTGGAACACAACTAACAGTAAGAGTAAACTATAAAAATCTGATTGACTGAGTTGATGTCTATGTTCCAATTTTTTCATTGGCTAATTCTTATGTAGAGACCAAATTAAGTCCCACTACAAATGGACTTGTCAAATCCACCTACATATATTTAGCCCAAGAGGACGACCTGCTGCATGCATATATACATACGTCTAAGGTTTGTTTAGTGCTTCTGGAAGGGCTAAAAGCGTAATTTTTTATAAAAGCAATCCAAAGTGCGTTTCTAGAAAGCACTTTTTTTTTTAATGAAAATTTCAACATCTTTATAATAAAAGCATTTTTGCTAGAACACTACCCAAAAAAAAAAAAATTGGCAACAGCCACCATTATTTGGTGACTAATGTTGGGGTGACTAAAATCACAAATGTCACCAAATAATGGTGACTATTGCCACTTTTTTTTTTTTTCTAGTGAAAGCACTTATGAGCAAACGTACTTTTTAAAGAAGTAGTCCCAAACGAGCCTTAGTGTAACGAACAAAATGGTGTTTTTGTCTTATGTTCAAACAATCAGAACCTTCATATATGCTATAGAAACGCATTTTGAAGGTCCAAAGTGCAGTTCACAGAATATGTTATAATTAATTGCACAACAATTTAAAGCGGGGAAATGGAAGGACAAAACTTTCCTCCTTATGTAAGGAGGAACTCTTCGCTTCTATTGTGGCTTAATCACAAAATGATATGTGTCCTCTCTTTTTTAATTAAGAGTGAAAGGAAAAAAAAAAGCAGTTTTGACAATTAAAAAATATAAGGTAAAAGGTGGAGTTCCTCCTTATAGATAAAGAGGGAAGTATTGTCCGAAATGGAAAAGGTAAACCATTAAACTCATTTACCTGCAACTCAATAGACGGTTCGTCAAATTTTTCAGCACCATTTATGTGCGCTTGGTATCTTTCAATAACATCCTTCATACTTCACAACACAAAAGGAAAACACAATCAATTGGCATGTTCACTAGTGTAAGTTAGTAGACATAGAAGATCAAATTAAAACATGTGACAAAACATACATGAGAAACCAAAAAAAGAAGGAAAATAATTAACTCCTTATGAAAAATTCTGGTTTACAAACACGGAGGCACACTTCTGTCTATTTTCTTTTGTATGGTATGCTTCCTTTTAAGAAGCACTATTTCAATAAGAAACCAATTTTAAGGAATATTCAGAGTTTTAATAATCTGTAATTTTTTTAATACTAAAATTCTCTACCTTCGCTCACTGAGAGCATTACAAAAAAAAATACATCAACAGTAACAGTGAAAAACAGAGGAACTAATTTACCCAAGGAAAAAAATAATCTGACCCCCATCATCAATCAAGATTTCATTCCATCATCACAAGTAAGATTTTTAAGATTTTGAAATCAAATGAACACGTTTATTTGAGATGTGGTCGTGTTGCAAGTAAAATCAGCCAAAAGGCCCAAAACTGATGCACAATGAGAACGTACGTTAAGCTATTTGCTGGCTGCATGCATGGCTGGCTGGCTGGCTGCATGGTTACGCAAATCAAAACGTCAAGTAAAATTCCTCTCGCATCAACTCTGGATCTCATTGCAATATGTTTTGAATCTTGTTATCTTTGGTTCGCCTCCTTTTTAGTCAGTGGATGGCTGAATCTATGTAGGCCATATATGCCAAACGTATTGGAAAAATATCCAGGGTCAAATGCATTTTGCACCCTTGTGATATGACGCCAGTAATACTAGAGATAACAAAAATAACTGTATCGTCACAAACTGTTACACCATTGGCCCCGTCAGTATGTCAAGCTAATCGCAATTCTTTTTAAGTGGCACTCTCTACGCCCAAATTTTTTGCCTACTTGAATACAAATTTGAAGCCACTTGAGCTATTCTCATCTCTCCTTATAGCAACTAAGTTAGAGTTAGATTATAAGTTAGGTTTAGACAAATAAAAGGAATTACTAGCGTAATAATTCGTAACTTTGTGATTGAAGTTACCAATACTTTTTCGATGTATCAAGTCCAACTTTGGCTACTCATTCTAATGGACATATTAAGACATGTTAGGAGAAAACCGATACTTCTAGAAGGCTAACCACTCATTCTTAAAACCAAACATTCTTAGGATCGAAGTGTGTCAAGTGGAGAAGGAGGAAAAGCCGTATGTTTATGGTTCTCGTATTGTGTAATTCTAACCTAGGGCGCAACAACAGTCAATAACATTCGTTATTCACTATTAAACAATGACGAGTTAAATGTACAAAATATTTTGTAAGTTCCGGAATCAATTAGGCCACACTGTCAAAGCCATATCCTAAGAAACAACCAAGTGACATAATGCCATGCCAATATCCTTACCGTTTAGTGCAATGGAAGAAGATAGCTACTACAAGACCCACTCGAGCAGGGACGAAACCCGACCTTAGTATTTCAAAAGTGACAAGTGGAAGGGCCTATAAGTAGTTGTTTAGTAAACTATTATATAGTTTGGCAACCGAACCTTGACAAAAGCAAACGTTGGGCGCTCTTGTAAGACTTGTAAGCCCTGAATGATTCAAGACAAGAATGTGTAAGATCAGTGAGCAATCCCTCATCCCTCAGGGAGAGGAAAATGAAGTGTCATATACGTGTGGCACTTGACATCCTATCAAGAGGTTTTTGGGTAAGATAGCATAAGTTTGATCTTATGAACAAAAATGTGAGGGCCTACGCCGAAATCGGCCAGTATATTGCTAGTGAAGCAGGGTCATGATAGAATGGTATTAGAGCTGGACCCCGACTGAAAGGGAACCAGCAAGGACGCTGAGCCCCAAGAGGGGTGGATTGTAAGACCTGTGATCCATGAAGGATGCAAGGCAAGAAGGGCAAGATCAGTGAGCAATCTCACATTCCTCGGGGATGGAAAATTGAAGTGCCATATATGCGTGGGCACTTGACTTCCTACCAAGATGTCTTGTGGGAAAAATAGCATAAGTTTGAGTACATGAACAAAAACGTGATTGCCCAAACCCAAAGCGGACAATATCTTGCTAGTGAAGTTGGGTCGTGACAACTCTCTAGTGGTTTTAGAGAAACATGCCCTTAAAAAAACCCTACAACCTAAATTTACATCCCGGACTATTTAGACGGATGCAATGGAAGTGGTGAAACCTACTAAAATGGGAAGAGGAATGATCTCCTAGGGGAAAAAAACTTAGTGGAAGTGGCTAAGGACGCTTGGCACGTTAATATATACAATTTGATGTGAGTAAGAATAGACAACATATGCTATATCTTGTGTTAAGATGTCCTCGCATATCAAGCCCTTAGAGTTTCAAACATACAAATATAAATATAACATCTCGAAACTTAACTACATAAGGAATCATTTGTTTTAGCATATCATAGTTTTTTCGATGACTTTCGGTACATTATATATTTCGAAAACTCAGTATAATAGAACCAAGTAGAGCAATACTTTTCCAAACGTTTTAATATTGCTCTACTTGGAACTTGGAGAAGTTTGAAAAAAAATTTAAAATAAAATCTAAGGCTAAAGAACAACACACTTATTCTTCTTTAGTTTTAATTGTATGTTGATTTCAGTAAAATCGTTTTTATAGTTTTTGTTTTTGTTTTTGTTTTTATAGTTTTTGTTTTTGCTCCAAAAAATAGAAAATAAAACAAGCAAACAAACTAATAGGTTCTGGAATCCTAGAAAATTAACTTTTAAATGAAATTTTCAATGGAATTTGATTAGAAATTTCATAATTACAAATGATTAGACCTCCACTTGTGTATCAAAAAGGCCATTAGTACGCGTGTTTTGTTTTCTTTGTCATCTAATTTTGTTCTTAATTTGCATTTTCAAATTGTACTTCGAGAAAAGTAAAATAAGACCACCTTAGAGGTGGTATTTCTAGTTTTTTTTTTTTTTAAACCAAAAAAAAAAAAAAACATAAATGATCAGCGCATCCTCCCTGTTTTTTTTTTCTTCCTCTCATCTCATGCATGCACATATAAATTATAATTATTTTTGTTGACCGAAAGCAAGCATGACCATATTTAAATTCTTATTCCACAGTTAACATTTCATTCTCACCCTCCTCCCTCTTTTTCCTTCCTCACATGCATGCATTCATGGCAAAAACATGTTATGGTAATAGCTCCACCACCCATTGCCCTACTTGAGAAAATGGGTGCATATTCCTGCTGAAAGTCTTCAAGGCTTTATGATGAATTCCCCAGTTATCATCATATCAACTTATTCCTAGTAAGAAAACTACAAATCATATAATTCAATGTTTGTAACCACATTTAGGTGAGGAGACAGAAAGGACGCCTTTTCAAACACGACCCCCCCTCTATCTTAAGTTTGAAGGAATATTATATATCATTTTATATGGTGTGACTATGAATCTAGTATAAAGTTTGCCGTTTGTGGGAATACTGTGTCTAACATTCTTATTTGAGTGTATAATTGAATTGATAATCTAACATACTGTGTCTAATATTTTTATTTAAGTGTATGATTGAATTGATAATCTATCGTACTGTGTCTCTCACAGGGAAACCATTAGTTTTAACTCCTTGGACGGGGACAAGGATATTTTTCACTGTATAAGCCCCACCTAATATGATGAGATTGAAGCAGCAAGGATGAAAACATGGAAAACTAATAAAATAATGTTTCATAGAAGTTGTCTTAATCAAAAGTAGACTTTACTTTCCTTAAGTATATGGTAGGTAGTAATCGTCGAACTAGTTCCTTTGAAATACAGTACAACTATCTAGCTCTCTCTCTCTCTCTCTCTCTCTCTCTCTCTCCCCCCTTTTTAGAAGCTTTCGGATTCTGCATTGTATTTTTCTTTACATGGATTTTCGACCAAAAAAACAAACCATGGAATTTCAGGAAAGAACCAATATTTCCATAAAGACACTCTTCTCCTCCACCCTTCTCTCCCTCTCTCACTTACACAGAGAGAAGTCAAGTCAGAGTACAGAGACATCATGATTCATGATCATACCTAACTGGTTATTTTTTTCAAGGAAGGAAAAGTCAAAGAAGTGTTGCTGGTACCTTGAGCTTGAATAATCAAAAAGCTTGCCAGTAGCAGAAAAGATGACAACTGCCACCTCCGATTCACACAGAACAGATAACTCTGCAGCTTTCTTTAAGATCCCTCTCCTCCTCTTTGAGAAGGTCACTTGCCTTGCAGGCAAGTTGTCAATCTTCTTGATCTTGATCTTCTCCCTCATCATTTTCATCGTCCCCTTCAAAAAAATTCAAACCAACCACTTTTCACATATATTATGTTCATACACTCAAAAACTGCACAATATTTTCTGGGTTTCTTGTAAATTTTAAAGATTTAATGGCCCCCAGATCTAAGGGAATAAAACCCAGAAAAACCCACCAACCAATATAGGTCACAAGTTCACAACATGCCTAGAGAATACCAGAGCACAAAGGAGAAGAAGAAGAAGAGAAAGAGGGAAAACCATTAATTAATTAACTAATTAAATTCTGGGTTTCCTCTCTTTGTTTAATGTTTACCTTTGTCGGGGAGTTTCAGGGTCTGAAGCCAGAAAATTTAAGAGAATGAGAGAGAGGAGAGAGAGAGAGAGTTGACTGCCGCTGCTGGTGGTGGCTGGCTGTTCAAGAAAGAGAATAATTCAAAGGCAATCTTCCTTTTATGGGAAAAAAATATATATATATTTCAATTAATTGATCTCCACCGTTGATTTTGTAATGTGACAGTAAAAAATGTTGCATCTTACTTTTGTGAATGGTTTTGTCACTATCTAAGTTTAGTATCTTCAAAAAAATATATTAAAAATTGTGCTTTTATGTGGAGGAGGATGGTCCTTGATACAGGTGATGCGCTGTCGTCTCACTTGATTGAACTCACCATTCGACACTTCTTACTTTGCTCGGGTTACTTCACATGATACAGTGGCATAGTCAAGATTTCATATTAAAAAAGGTCTTTATAAAATTATAAATTTTTATTTGAATAAAAGTGTTAGAACGCTAACTGTTTAATAAGTTAATTCGACACTAACTACTTATTTTGGTCCATTTCATAATATCATTTGATATAAATTAATAATATATATTCGTTACAATCATAATTGTAATGAATTTTTTATTTATTTTTAGAAACATGAATTTCATATTTTAAATTCGTCAACATTATTAAAGACTGGACTTAATAATTTATATTCCAACATAGAAAAGAATTTTAAAAAAAAGTTCATAAATCACAACACTAAGATTCCCAACTCAATGAACTTATACATGAAAAAAGGACGGAAATAAAAAATTTAAAAAGTTTAAGTCAAACAAAAGATAAAAAGAAAGAAATGTTGTAAATTTAGGAGTTTTTAGTACAAATATCATAAACTAACCTAAAAAATTTAAGGTAGACAAGTAGATGAGAGATCACGAAGTTTTATGGTTAATTTGTAGACAATGAGAACCTAATATATTGTTTATTTTAGGATGAATATCCTCAAACTAATCTAATATATTACAATATCATATATCATATATATATAATTAGAAAAAAATAGAGTGGGGGCCTAAGACCACACTGGTCCCTTAATGGCTCATCTACTGTAGGGCCACAGTCCACACCAAGTTCAATTCTCATGTGCCCATTTTGTATGTACCCTTCATGTCTTCTTATTATCCTTCTGACATTTGTCGTCTCACCTTAACTAAATGCTAACTCTATTAAGCTATCCTTCATCTTCCTATGTGATATAGAACTGATGGCTATAGCGATCGAGGAAGAGCAGGAGCGTCGTGTGCGTGAAGGCAAAGCTAGAAAACTATAGGTTTGGGCCTTGAGTCCGGAACCAGGTCCATGATCTGTCGTTTCAAAGAGAATGACGTCACGAGTAAAATTCATCTCTTTGTCATGATGTATGGTACATTTGCGGAAGGTTTTACAAGTTTTGCAGGAGAACAAGTTATACGTTAACTTGAAAAAGTGCACTTTCCTCACCAATAAGTTGCTTTTTCTATGTATGTTGTTAGTGCATATGACATTTATATGGATGAAGACAATGTGCAAGCTATTCGGGACTGGCCTACCCCGAAAACAGTTAGCGAGTGCGGAGTTTTCATGGCCTTGCAACGTTTTATAAGAGGTTTGTCAGAAATTCCAGCATTATTACTGCACCTATCACTGAATGTCTGAAGCAGGAAAAATTTAATCGGGGAGAGGACCAAGAGCAGAGCTTTACCATAATTAAAGAAAAGCTTAGCACCACCCCGTTCTAGTTGAAAAGTTATTCAAGAATGTGATGTGAGTGAAGTGGGTGTGGGAGTTGTTTTCTACTAAGAGAATAGATTGGTTGCATTTTTTTTCCTTCAGAAAAACTCAATGAAGCACGTCAAAAATGGAGCACTTATGATGTCACATCCTGGATCGGCTCCGTCGTAGCATGATATTGTCCGCTTTGGGCTCCCCTCTCTGCCCTCACGGTTTTGTTTTTAGGAACTCACAAGCAACTTCCCAGTAAGTCACTCATTCTGGGATTGCTCTAGCCCCAACTCGCTTAACTTCTGAGTTTCCATGACTCCAAAGCCAATGAGCTCCCAAAAGGCCTCGTGCTAGATGGAGGTGGACATGTACATATAAGGCACATCACCCCCTCTCCGTTGGTCGATGTGGGATGTTACATATGATCAGGAGTTTTATGTTATGGGTCGATCTTTGAAGCAGTGGAAGCATTATTTAGTGCAATGGGAATTTGTGCTTTACACTGACCACCAAGTCCTGAAATTTATTAACAACTAGAAAAGTGTCAATAAGATGCATGTCATGTTGGCCGCTTTTCTACAGAACTTTGTCAATAAGAAAAGTCTTGAATTCTTAACCGTATAGCAGATGCATTGAGTTAGCGAGCCACCTTACTCGTTTCTTTCGCTCCAGAAGTTGTGGGTGTTGAATTTCTTAAAGAACTCTATAAGGTTGACTAAGATTTTCAAGAAATTTGGGCTAAGTGTGTTCGCAAACAGCCGATGAAAAATTATCAGATTAATGAAAGATTTTTATTTAAAGGCAACCGTTTGTGCATCCTATTTCCTCTTTAAGGGAGAAACTGATTCGAGAATTGCATAGGGATGGACTGAGTGGCCACTTAGGTTGACAAAATACCATTGCTAGCATGGAGGAGCGATAAGCTTTGTTTTTTTTGTTTTTTGTTTTTTTTTGTTTTTTTTGTTTTTGGTACAAACGATATTTTACTTTAATCTAATTTAAACTAAGGGCGATTCGAATTCAAATGCAGAGTGAGTAGCACATCCGCTCTAGCCAACTAGCATAAGTGACTTCCTCTACTAGATGCTTGAAACTATGTCATTCGCTCCTAATAAATGTGTAATTAAGTGTGGATCCTTTTTCATGCGTGTGCAAACTGTGCTTGAGGGCAATTTTGTCCAGTGATCTTTGATTTTGCCCACTTACATTTTTTACTAGTGAAATTACACATCATATGAATTCATAGATTTGGAATCTCTCAATCTAAATGGAGCCTAACTTGTTTTTGAAGATATTAAGTTTCTATTTTCCTTTATTGTCTTGCATGCATTTTCACAGTAATCAACAAAATCATCACCATAATCAAGAGCGGAACCACCAAGGGAAAAGTGTGGTCTCGGGCCCCCCTCACCTCCTTTCAAACTGGATGTAAGCAAGTGCTACATGAAGAAAACATAAGATTGTGTAAACAAGTTACTATTTGATCATAAAGAATGAGTGGTCATGCGACCATATGAAATCAACAATGCCTCCACATTAATAATGAAAAAAGTTACAAAAAAAACTTGATCTATACAGTTTGTTGTGGATGGAACAACCTGAAACACTTCATTATTATCTTTCTACTGCATGAAACTCTTCATTAATATGTCTCCAGTTGACTTTTTAAATATCAAACAATGTGATACATGGCAAATTCTTATTGGTTGGGATTTAATTTATAACCTGTGATTTGAGTCTAAAGGAATTTTGCTTTTTAGAGGAGATCAAGTATGTAAAGGATTTCTAACACAAATTGCTAATTTTTGTCCTTTATCGCAATGATCACGTCCAAACCATGTACTAGATGGATTGGTGACGTTGCACTGCTCAAAATCTTCCATGTTAAGTCTAGCAAGGTTAGTCGATCCCTTTCTATCATAGAAATCTGACACACGCACACAAAATCATTACAGGTAAGGAGAGGGAATGATGGCTTGCAATGACTTTGAAGGAAGATGGTGGGAAAACAAAAAACTACATAACATGACCATTGCTCCAATATTTGAGTTGAAAGTGAAGTAGATGAATTCGTGGTGTCAATATTCGAGTTGGAGAATCAAAATGTAAATTTACTAAAAGTTCAAGGACTATTGCTCCTAAAAACTACTGGTATGTCTTAAAATTATCATTTGTTTCTAAATTTAACATAAAATGTAACAAATATGAAGGAGTGACTAACAATGCGATAGACAATGCAGTTGATATTGATTTACTACAGTAATTTTCCTTTTCGATAATTTTGGTAGAGTAAAAAAAGAGGTATGTGAGATTTGACACAAAAAAATAAGGAAAATACTAGGGAGACCAACTTTAGATACCAACTTGTGTACCAACTCTCTAATAGAGTGTGTGACCCATTGTATTGGTGGGTTCCACCTCTATTAAAGAGTTGGTACACAAATTAGTATTTAAAGTTGACCTCCCTAGCATAACCCAAAAAAGAAACGTATACGAGAGGATTTTTCAAAAAATTTCCCAATGAAATCTCTTGGCACGCTTGGGCACTTGGTTTTGCGCCATTACCATTTCCAAATTTCCGATTCCGATTCGAAAACCGTGCGAAGGGTCAAGGCCATGATCAGGGGGATGTTCATTAAAATGACCAAAACAACCCCGACCAAAAATAAGATCACCTCTGAAGCACTCTGCAATTAAAAGCAAAATCAAGCCCCAATAAATATCTTCGAAGAAAAAAAAGAGACTGAGTGAAAGAGGAACTTTGCGATTTCAATTTCCATTTTGCGTTTCGACATTTTTTGTTTTCCCAGAAAACCAGAACAGCAAACGCTATCGGCCATCCAAATCCATGGATCCAAACAGAGTGGAAGCCGAGCGCTTGCTCGGAATCGCCGAGAAGCTTCTACACAGCCGAGATCTGAGCAGCTGCCGTGACTTCGCAATTCTGGCGCAAGAGACCGAGCCGCTATTGGAAGGCTCAGATCAGATCTTGGCCGTCGCCGACGTGCTCTTGGCCGCCGACAAGCGCGTAAACAACCACCACGACTGGTACGCCGTTCTCCAGGTCGATCGCCGATCCGAAGATCAGGATCTCATCAAGAGGTCATATCGACGGCTGGCGTTGCTCCTCCACCCGGACAAGAACAAGTACGCTTATGCCGAGCACGCGTTCAAGCTTGTCGCCGATGCATGGGCCGTTTTGTCCGACCCGACTCGGAAGCCGATTTACGACAACGAGTTGGGCCCGTTCAGCCGAGTCGATCTCAGCGCACCGAATTCGAACAAATTGCCTGTACGGCGAGTCAATCGGAGCCGAAACGACGCCGATTTGACAAACGACGGTGAGCATCATCAGCAGCAGAGGTCGAGATTGTCGACTTTCTGGACGACGTGCCCGTACTGCTATGTGCTGTACGAGTACCCTAGGGTTTACGAGAATTGCTGTTTGAGGTGCCAGAATTGTAAGCGCGGGTTTGAGGCGGTGGTTGTGCCGAATTTGCCGCCATTGGTGCAAGGCCAGGAGGCCTACTACTGCTGTTGGGCGTTTTTTCCGATGGGATTTGTGGGCGGGACCCACTCCAATGGCGGGAAGGGTAAGGCGGCCCCGGCAGCGGCCGCAGCCGCCTTTCCCAATTGGATGCCACCTGTCTTTTCGACGACGCCGCCGCAGAGTAAAACTCCGGTGGCTGCCACGGCGGTCCCCGTGGTGGCCAATTCGGGTGGAGTGATGGATGTTTCGGATGGGAACCCGGATTTGGGGACTAATCAGAAGAAGAGGGGACGGCCCAGGAAGGTTATTTGATTTGGTGGTTTAAGGCAGATGACTCTTTGTAATTTTTAGGTTGGTTTTCTGAAGCTGCTCGGTTTGGAAAACGCGGAAGGTACTCTCTTTACAGTCTTTACTTTTGTTGTTGTTGATCTTGGGGTAGAATGTAATTGTTGCTTTGTAGATGTTGTTGTCTTCTGAAGTTATTGAACTGACTGCGTTTGTAGATTTTGTAGTTGATTTGTAATCAGTAATGTGATGCCATTAAGCTTTTTCAACCATTCTATAGAGCCTTTTGCTGCCTCTTTATACTGGATGCATGCGCATGTAAATTTTGTGGGTGCATGTCTGATCAAGGTAGCTGATTAGCTGAATCATCTTGGGTGTAGATGAACAGAACTGAACAGAACTGAACAGAACTGAAATCTTTTTTCTTTTTTTTTAACACTCGAGTTCTATGATATCGTATTGAAGAAAAAAATTGTGATTGTTCTTTTGCTATGGTAGTTACTGTGTGATGTTCAATATGTAAAAGAATGCAGAGGTTGACAGACAAACAAGAAGACTAAAATTAAATTAACCGAGGCTATAGAGCAGAGGGTAGAGACTCCATGAAGTTTAAGTACTGGTTAGATATAAACTCATTACCTTGCATTCAGGCTTCAGATAGAAATCCTAACTGATTCTAACGAGCCTAACTAATTGTTTTTTCATATTCATATTTTCTGTTTCGGTGGAACTCTAAAAGAATCGTGCACACGAAACTTCATGTCATTACTTCTATAGTTGCAGCTGCTGCATCACATCTGTTACAGCATCCCCTGTTATAAATGAGTGTCAGCAGCAGTTTTTGATGTAGATGATGAAGTATACTGGATAGAAATAATGTATGGGAGTATTCTGTGCGGTCATTGTAAGTGCGGTTCGACTTTGAACGTCTAATAGGCTTAACCCGCAACCCCTAACTATAAAGGGTGAATACTACCTTTAAGGCTATAAGTTTTTCCGGTGATTTGTGGAGATACATAAACATTCTTGGTTTTCCCTTTGGGGAGGAATTTAAAGAAATTTAGAATGGATTTGCTGTTAATCTGCCTTTCCTTAGACTGAGTATTTTGTTGGTAACATCATTGTTATTGTTTTTGTTCTGAGTCAAACTAATTTCCTTGTAACACTTCTCAGAGCAATTGCTGCGATTTTAGGAAACATACTACTGCCCAAAAAAAAAAAAAAAAAAAAAAAGGGGCTGTACGACATGATAGATTTGGTTTTGGATTAATGGTGTACCCTACAAATGCCAGTACTTTTACAAGGGACCACATGCTTAGAGAAAATTCCCATTTCAACTTAACGTAGGAAAACATTGTACTTTGGTGTGTGGATGGTCCTTTTCGCATTTAAAGGTGAAAGTGATCCTTTTGCAAATTCTTCATTGCTGAGGCGTACGCAAATGGGATGAAATGAATTAGGATGGATGGTTAACTGGCATCAAATTTGATTGACTTTATGAGGAGAAGTTGATCAATTTTGTGAACCAAGAAAAAGTAGGTGCATGCAAATTTACAGGTCCTATTCCTGGGCACCAAATTATTGCAGAACTGGAACTTAGACGCCCAACTGCTGTACTCATACGATTTTTTATTTTTTTTATATGTATTATGTATGATTATCTTTGAGTTTGGATCATGTCATTGTCTTTATATGTCCTGATAATCCTTGGTTTAAGGATTTTTGCGGACATTTTGACATGAGGGAGGAATGCAGTTTTTTTTAAAAATACAAACAACAAACATAGGGTTGTGTGGTACGCTTTTTCCTTCACGGGATTTTCTTGTTTTGGGGCTTTTTATGACGAGGTTTTGATGAGACAACCTCAGGGACCGTACACCCCTTTTTTTCTTTCCAGTTGTTCTGGTTACAAATTAACGAAGTTTCTCTTTCTTTATTTATTTATAATAATAAAAAACACCTTTTGTCCTCCCAAATGGAAAAAAACAAAAACGTGAAATTCGTTTTCACGGGTGAGGGAAATTTCCAACAACGTTTGCAGGCAGGCATATGATCCTCTTATCTTAGAGCATTTCCAGCAGGGCTGGAAAAACTCGGACTGGGGGGGTTTGGGCAAAAAACGGAGTCCAGCAGCAAAAGTCCAGCCCGGGCGAGAGTGGGGGCCACCAAAACGGGCAGGCCCGAAGGCGAATTCGGCCCGAGCTCGGGCTCGAAGGCTGGGACAAAATAGCTGACGCCAGCATGGCGTCAGCCCTGAAATTTTGAATTTTTTTTTACCGTTGGCGCGTGCATTGCACGCGCCAACGTTAAAAAAAAATTCACATCAGCGCTACAGTGTCGCCAACGGCTCTTTGACATGTGGCGGCCTCTGGTCGCTCCGATTGGAATTTTTTCTTCAATCCAACGGCAGCCAATTTTTCTGCCAAAAAAAATTGAATTTTTTTTAAAAAAATACACAAAAAATTACAGAATTTTTTGTGTATAAATACCAACCAATACTCTTCACTTTTAACACCAACTCATCATATATTTTCTTCTCCTTCTACTATTGTTCACTTTCTCCTCAAATTTTATTCACTTTCTATTCAATATTTTTTCACTTTGAAGTTGTAATTTTTTTTCTAGCATATTATGGGTTTTTCTAATGAAAATGGAGGGGCATGGAGCATGATGGAATATGTTAGCTTGTGTGAGGCTTGGGTCCAAGTTAGTCATTGTCCCGTAACGGGCAATGAGATTAAATTTTCTCATATGTGGAAAAAAATTCATCAAGCATTTTGTGAAAGGGCAATTGGTTCTACACGTACAGAAATGACATTATCCAATAGGTGGAAAGTTCTTAATAAAGAGTTGGGGAAATAGAGAAATGCCTTAGCAAAAGCGATTGACAACCATCGAAGCGGAGAAAATCTTAGCAATGAGGTAAATTATTTGTCATTTTTCTTCTATTAATTTCTATGTCATATTAATTTTTATTTAAATGTTTCTTGCAATTTATATATTTTGTTAATATGTCTCTAGTTTTTTTTAATACATGTTGTATTTTTTTATTATTTCTTTAATTTCCATTAGTTTTTTTTTACATGTTGCATTGCCAATATTTTAAAAATTCTCTTGCATTTCCATTTCATTTTTTTTTTATAGATTATACAAGCACAAATGTGGTTTGGTGCTACTAGCCAAGGGAAAAAAAGTTTCAACCATACCCATTGTTGGGAGGTGGTAAAGACTTGTAAGAGATTCCAAATTATTCCAACCGGTCCGACGGTAGTCTTGAACGAGACTCCACTTCGTGAGACTCCGGCATCGGATTCACCTATGGATTCCCCGATGAATCTAGACTCACCAATTGAAAATGAGCCAAGGCCTATTGGGAGGAAGGCGGCGAAGGCGAAGAGAGGGAGTAATTCTAGCAAGAATGCATCTCAATTTTTGGAGTAACTTTCAAAGCACCAAGCCATGAGAATTGAAATGGACTTGAAACAACAAGAGCACGATATGGCTATTCAAGTAGAATATGCAAAAGAAAGGGAGTATGTACACAAAGAAAGGGAGTATGTACGCGAACAAAACATTGAAAAAAAAGATCGGGAAACCATGGCCATGGATACAAGCCATATGTCCCCTGAAACAAAACAATACTGGAAGCTAGAACGAAGGGATGTTATGAGATGAAGACTTTTTCGTGACGATGGACCTAGCAACACGGATTGGTTAAATGATGGAAACCATTAAAATAGTTTGTTTGCCTTTCATGTCTTAGTTTACTTGCCTTTGATTTCATTGTATTTTTTGTTTTCTTTAATTCATGTACCTTTGATTTCATTGTATTTTTTGTTTTCTTTAATTCATGTACCTTTCATTTCATTGTATTTTTTGTTTTGTTTAATTCATGTATTTTATTTTATTGTTAGTTGTATTGCTTTTCTTTTAGTCAATAAAGAAAATATTCAACAAAAATCCTTTTTATTCAAAACATTCCATACATAAAAAACAAACCACAACCAAAGCATAAAAAATAAACAACCCACAACCAAAGCATAAAACATAAACAACCCACAACCAAAGCATAAAAAATAAACAACCCACAACCAAAGCATAAAACATAAACAACCCACTCACAACAAAAAATAAACAACATACAACATAAACATAATAAAATAAAAACAACTTCTTCACTTCACTTTATTCACCTTCATTTCCTTCATTGCCTTTCACCGCCCATAAATGCTCCATCAAGTCAACTTGACGGTGTTCATGAATATACGACGATTGCATCTCCGTGTAGCGATCAATCATACGAGGCATGAAACTACCGTCTCTAACCAACGGTTCATGCTGCACTGCTTCTCCATTTGGCCCCACTGGTTTTTCATAAATTCGTGTTAGGGCCGTGTCCATGGGATTTGGTTCATACACGTCATCAGCATCGTAATCATATTCATCTTCCACAATCATGTTATGGAGGATGATACAAGTCATCATTATACTCCTAAGCACCTCCTCGTCAAATAGACGTGTCGCGCCCCTGATAATAGCCCACCGAGCTTGAAGGATACCAAAGCACCTCTCAACATCTTTTCTGTACCCCTCTTGATAGCGAGCAAAAAAATTTTCCTTATGGGATCGAGGATGTGGAATTGTTTTCACAAATGTTGTCCACCTCGGGTATATGCCATCAGCTAGATAATACCCGGTCTGGTAGATGTTATTGTTAATTTCATATGTGATATTTGGGGCTTCACCTCTCAAAACATCATTGAACACCGGGGATTGACCTAGGACATTCAAATCGTTTTGAGATCCGGCAACTCCGAAGAAGGCGTGCCAAACCCATGTATCAAAACCAGCAACTGCTTCCAGGATGATACTTTTCTGCCCTTTTCTATTTCCGTAGTCCCTTTGCCAAGCAGTTGGACAATTTTTCCACTGCCAGTGCATGCAGTCAATGCTACCAATCATGCCAGGGAATCCTCGAGACTCAGCTTTTTGGAGAAGCCTTTGCAGGTCCCTGGGCGTAGGTCTGCGGAGGTAGTCTTTGGTGTACAGAGTTTCCACTGCATCACAAAATCGCACCAAGCTCTCCAAAATAGTGGACTTCCCCATCCGAGCAATCTCATCCACCTGATCAGCAGATGACCCATACGCCAACATTCGTATCACAGCTGTGAACTTCTGCTCTGGAAGAAGTCCCAAATTTCCAGCACAATTTCTCTTTTGAACAAAATATTCATCATAATTGCAAATATCATGCATGATTTTATTGAACAAATGGGGTTGCATTCTATATCTCCCTCGAAAATGAACATCAGAGCACAGAGATTGTGGGATAAAATAATCTTCCATAAGATTCTTACCCCGGGAATGTCTATGTCTGTCCACATTTGGGCGACGGCCTTCTCGTGAACCACGGCGAGCCTGCTTTTCTTCCTCTAGCAAAGCAACTGCTATGCCAAGTTGCTCATCTAGTTCTCTCTGCGCCCTTTTGCTTGCAGCTCGTCTACGCATTCTTTCTCTAGTTTCTCGCTCTTGCCTCTCCAAAACCTCTTCCATGTCTGCCATTGAGAATGGAGAATGAAATCTAAAATTTGAGAAATGAAAATGTAGAGAAGAACTGGTGTGGGAGGTATGAGCTGAACCTCTGATTTTGTAGAAAAATGTACACAGATAGATATGACACGCGGCGCAACCTTAGAGGGTGAAAATCTTATCTGAAATTTGAAATTCAAATGAAATTTCAAATTTCAAATTTATCTGAAATTTGAATTCAGAAATGTATCTGAAATTTGACATTTTGAATTTATCTGAAATTTGAATTTTGAAATGTATCTGAAATTTGAAATTTATCTGAAATTTGAAACCGAAAATCTTATCCGATATGAATAGTATTAACACGTAGGAACCCAAAAATCTTATCCGAAAATATTATCCAAATTAATTGTTTAAGTAAACAAAATTGTGAAAAAAACAAAAAAATGAATAGTAATTGCCATGGCAAACCCCAACTGCTGGAAACACATTTTGCTGGAGGGGGCTAGAGCAGCCACTATTTACATGAATAGTGCCTGCCCTAGGGCTAATCTTGCCATGGCAAGAGTCAACTGGTGGAAATGCTCTTAGGAGAGCCAATAAGTTGTGTTATTCCCAAGACTCTTGGATAATGCTTGCTTTATGGACAGTCTGACGATTCAAGCTTTGGAATTTCTCTTTATTCTTTATGTCACACCAACATGAATTGCCACATCATCTTTTTAATTTTCATAATTATTATCTCTGTCAAGCATCACATGTTTCTCTTTCTTATCCTCAGCTTAGTTCTTCCTGTATCTTTTGGCCTGTAAAATATATCCATTCATTGAAGAAAGAGAAATAACGCACACAGAGAGAGCCATACAAACCTGGGAAACTAATAAATAGACCAAAAATATAATTATAATCAAGAAAATAGAAGTGTTGACTTCATCAAATAAATTTAGAAACCATAAAAAAGCTGACTAAGCACGTAAGTTAGTATTAAAAAGTCAGTATTTTGCCTGAGAATCCCAGCTGCAAACGTGTCCTTCTCCGCCATTGTCATCTCATTATGCCTTTGGTGAGAAGAACAAGTTTGCAGCTGGGATTGGCATTGCTATTTGAAACAACCATGGAGCGTTTGTCGGGCTGAGGCCCCAGCAGCGCTCAAGGGGTGCTATTTTGCTGCCAATGTCGGTGGCAAAGATGTCATTATCGAATAATCTGACTCCAAGGAGCTAATTCAAACTGGAAGGGAAATATCTCAAAAGGCAAGTGGAGCTAGCATCTATCCTCTTTTAAAGATGAGAATCCGGGAAGTGCGTAGATTCAGGTCGTGTGTTTGGCGTTGGATTACACGTCAAGCAAATTCGGTTTCTGATGCCTTGGCAGGAAGGGCTAAGAAGTTACAAACTCATTGCCTTTCATTGATCAGGCTTCAGATAGCAATCCTAACTAATGGATAACCGGCCGACTGATTGTTTATTCATATCCATATTTGCTGTCTTGGTGAACTTGTAAAACAATCTTGCACTCCAAGCTTCATATCATTACTTGTATAGTTGCACCTGCAGTTACAGCATCCCCTGTTATAAATGAGTGTCAGCAGGCTGCACATGTTTTTGATGCAGCTGCTGAAGTGTACTGAATTTATAGCAATATATAGCATTGTTGCATGGTTGTTATTTCTTACTTGGTTCCCAAAGGCTTCGTTTGGATGGAGGGATATAAAAGAAGGGATTTGGATTTGAAAATAAGGTAAAATTTGCTAACAAAGAATAACCTCATTAGATTAAGGTTACATGTGATTAAGGAATCATTTGAAATCCATTCTTGTACTAGTCTAAGGAATCCTTCCGTCCATATGGAGGCTAAGGTTTTCCGGTGGATACATAATCTTTCTTGGTACTCCCTTTGGGGAAAAATTTGTTAGAAATTTAGAATAGAATTGATGTTAATCTGCCTTTCTTAGACTGGCAGTATTTTGTTGGTTTGGTACTAAGTACTAACAAATTTCCTTGTAATACTTCTCAGAGCAATTGCTGCGATTTTAGGAACCAGAGACCACTGGAAAAAAAGAGGCTTTAAACAACATGATAAGATTTGGTTCTGGACTAATGGTATACCCTACAAATGCCTGTACTTTTACAAGGGACCACATGCTTTAGAGAAAATTTCCATGTCCATTTCCATTCAAGTAGGAAAGCATTGTACTTTTTTTTTTTTTGTGTGAATGGTCCTTTTCGCATTTAAAGGTGAATGTGATCCTTTTGCAAATTCTTCATCGCTGAGGCATACACAAATGGGATGAAGTAAATTAGGATGGATGATTAACTGGCATCAAATTTGTTCACTTTATGAGGAGAAGTTGATCAATTTTGTGAACCAAGAAAAAATAGGTGCATGCAAAGATTACAGGTCCTACTCATTGGCACCAATGATCGCAAAACTGGAACTGAGACACCCAATTGCTCTGCTGATATGAAAGGGTTTTTTTTTTTTTTTTTTTCATATATAATTGGTTATTAGTTTTGATCATGTCCGGATGATCCTTGATTTAAGGATTTTCGCGGTTATTCTGAACACAAGGAGTGCAGTATAACTTCTTTTTTTTTTTTTTTTTTTCTTCTTCTTAAACAACTTACAGATTAGAAAGTTAGAGTCTGTATTTTATACTCCACACACCTATTGTTCCCCCCCAATAGAAATAAATAAATAAATAAAAACATGAAATTCGTTCATAGTTGAGGGTAATTTAATTTGAGTTTGGATAATCTGCTCCAACAAGCTATGCAGGCATATGGTCCTCTTATCTTAAAAGAGCCAATAAGTTGTGTTATTCCCAAGCATCTACTCTTGGATAATGCTTCGCGGGACAGTATGACAACTCAACCTTTGGAATCTCTCTTCTTCTTTTGTCAAAGGTAGGAAGGGGCGGGGACATACTCACACATGGGTGTCTAGAGGTTTTGAATCTGAAACCACTCATCTTAGGCCAAACATACTTTTTCATTATGATATGGCCTCATTGGGACTTTGGAATCTGTCTCTATTCCGTCATACTTTGGAAAAGTTATTGTGTGTATGTCGCTTGTGTAAGGAAAATGCTTAGACATGCTACGTTTTTATACCACTTTATAATATCAACTTATGTGGCAGTTGACATAATAATTCTAAACTCTTATGTGGCAACTAACATAATAACCCATGTCATCTACCACATCAACTCATATTTATTAATTTTTAATTTTTAATTTAGTGAACAAATTAATATATATATCCAAAAATATGCCCCTCCCCTTCCCTCTTCTCTCCTCCTCCGCCCTTCTTCTATCTCCCCTCCTCTCCCCTCACTTCTTGCCCGCCCTTCCCCTCATTTTTCCCTCTCCTCCCCAGCTTTGGATGGCTTTGTTGTTTAGTCATGTTGGTGGATATAGACGAGGTGGCTAAGCAACTTTTATTTTCTTGATGTGTATTTACAGTTTTCTTGATTTGTAATAATTGCATCAACTCCTTGTGAGTTTGGTGTTTGATTGTAATCTAGTCTCCACTTGTATTTTGTACTTATGAGAGTTTAAAAGTTATTGTATTGGCATATTTGGGCGATCATATCAGGTTTGTTCAGGCGTGCTACTTTTATGCCGAATTTTTTTGGCCTTATGTGACATGTATCATGATTAACTCTATGTGGTTACTATGCTTTCATGTTTGTATTACCCATTTGTAGGTATTTGTATTTATTCTTACCCTTGTAGTTGATGATCTTTGTGTTTACTTTATGAATACAAATGTCAGTTTTCTTTAAATAAATAAATAAATAAATGTCTCTTTCTCACTCCTCCCGTATCATCCCTTTTCTCACCAACGTGATTGAAGACGACCACCACCAACGGTTCAAATGGGTCGTCAATGACAATAGTAATGTAGAAAGGAGAAACCCATCAATCACTGGTATTGTCAAATATCTAAGGGTGCCCACAAATAACACTCCCGTGAGGTAAAAGCACACGAACTTCCTATTTAGATGCTCCAAATAACGTCACCTATTTGTCCAAATCACATGAAATGCCTATTTTATTCGTGTGGAAGGTGATATGGATAGTTACCTGAAAACAAAATCTTACACGATAAAACTAAAAAGTTGTATGGAAACTAAAATAAATCATGTGGAAGGTGACATGGATTATCATGTGAGATGGCACATAATATGATATTAAAAAATGGTATAAAAATGTTATATATCTAGTATTATTCTTTTTGTAAATATCAATAATGCTACAGGTACCAACTTACATATCAACTTATGTGACATTGACAAATGACTTGAATTACCATGTCATGTGTCACATTACCTTTTTAATTTTGTTCAATTTTATTATTACTCTCTGCCAAGTTATCCCACCACCACCACCACCAGCAACACCAGTCTCCACCTCTGCATAACATCACAATAATGATGTTTAACAAAGTTGATTTGTTTTTCATTCTTTATGAAGTTGAGTTCAACCCATCAAATGTTTCTCTTTCTTCTCCTCAGTTCAGTTCTTCTTGTATCTTTTGGCCTATAAAATAGCCATTGCTTGAATAAAGAGAAATAACGCACAGAGATCCATACAAACTTAATAAACATCAAACTGGAAAGAGAGACTTTCATGCAATTCCGCGTGTCATTGAGTTATTGGCTAGAGATAGCAAAAACTACTATTCCCGTCGCAAGAAGTTTGTTTGAGCTAGGAAACTAAATAGACAAAAAGTACGAATCTAGTAAACAACATAGAAGAGTTTACTTGATCGGCTAGGATTTTTTCTGTGTGGTATAAAAAAAACCTTGAAAAAGAAGCAAAAAGTTCTAACAAACAATGAATTTGCTTTGATGAATTGATGTCTTCCACTCCTTGGCGGCCCAACTATGGAGATCCAGAGAAAGGGAGAATCTTCCTGTGGAAAGGTTTGGCTTTCTATGTTCTTTCTTTGATTAATTTTTCTTTTTTTTAAAGGTGGACAAGCTTCATTTCTATTATGCTTGCTTGTTTTTATTTTTGTTAAAGAAATGTGTGGGCCTTTATTCCCTATGTATAGCAAAGGGTGAGTGAGCGAGGGTTATAGCCCATAGTAGGGTTTAGCTGGATCCACCCTCGGACTTGATCTGGAATTTCACATCTCATCATTGTGGCTATTAAACTCTTTTTTTTTGGGGGTCAATACTGTGGCTATTAAACTTTGTATATCATCGCTTACGAGAACTAGATCAAAGAAAGAGTGAGGTATTTTGACCCAAATATAGGGCAAATCCTCCGTCACGACCAAGTTTGGAAGAGGTAATTTGATTTTTCCTCTATCATATTCTCCATCACATTGCAATGTTATATGCCCTCAAATCAACTTGGGATTTCCAGGACGTGGGGAACCAGCAAAGAAAAAAAAAAAATCATATTGGCTCTATGGACGTTTGACAATGGCGGATCTCGTACTACATCGATGACAATGTTGCGGCTAGGATGAAGCTACGGTTTGGTCTATTTGGTCTACTTAATCAAATAAAGTTAAAAAATATAAAAAAGACAATTAAACTAAAATGAATGACCTGTAATTTGATATGAATTGTCATATCATGTGACACATCAATTGGTATTAAAAAACTGGAGCCCTAACAACTGTTGTAAATGTAAACCATGTTCGCATGTCATGTACTTTTTAAAAACACACTCATCTTTCTTCTTCTTTTTTGGGTCAAACACACACTCATTGTAAACTAGCTTGAAGCTCAATTTTTTTTTTTTGGAACCCTAAACTAGCTTGAAGCTTAGGGTAGCACCATAAAAGAAAACTTGGAAAGCTCGGCCGAAACTCAAGCCCAAACCCTATGGATCTTGAGTACCAGATTTTGTACTGTTTTTGGGCCCATCCAACTCGGGTTGAATTGAAATAAAAACTTGGATCAGAACTAGGTCGGGCCCAACCAACCCACAAGATAAAAAAACAAAAGATTTTTCCACCTAGTCTCAAAAATATAACCGTTGAATTGTGAATTCGTGATCAAACACTTCTTGATAGCTTCGAACAATGTTCAAGGTATTATGGACATTATATCCAAAAAAAATTAAAAGGTACTATGGACATTACTCCATGCCTATAATTTTATGGCGGAAGGAAAAATCAAAAAGTTAAGAGCATATTTATTTATTGGGGATGAGTATTTGAATTATTCTAATTTATAATTTTCATTTGTTTATAAACACATCTGTATTGGAATTTTAATTCATAACTTTTCATGTATTTATTAACATAAAAAAAAAAAAATTGTGGGTTGCACATTAAAATTAGTATTGACCTTCAAAATCAGTAATCGGATGAACTAGGAGAGTAATTGATCCAATTCTAATTCTTTAATTCTCATATTCTTAATTCATGACTTCTTAAATTCTTAGTAACTAAACATGCTTCAATATGAGAAAACTTGTATATCATGAAAATAATACTGTATTGCTATTTTCAACCAATCATGTTTTGTCATACGTAATGAAAATTCCGCATGACGAAACTTGATTGGATAAGATTAAAAAAATAGTGGTATTTCCGTTCGCGTAATTTCTTTCCTTCAATTACCTCTAATTTTCGACATTTGAAAAAAATAAAAACCAAACGTATACAGTCTGACAGAAAAGGAACCCAATAAAGTTGCTTGGTTTTGTCGTTCCAACTTCCAAGACACTTCTCCGCCCACTCAGACCTTCTATTTCCTGTTCATCCTTCGCGCACACAGAACGCCGCGGTCGTTCTCAATCTCAGTCTCTTGCTGTGCCGTCTCTGGTGAAACTGTAAGAACCCAAATCCGCTTTTGTTTGAATGTTCTGCTTTGGCTGTTTATACTTTGTTGTCACTTAAACTGTACTAGTTTTGTCATATGGTCCGAGTTGTTCTGTTTGGTTGCTGAGAAAATGTAGGAAAGAACAAAAGGAAGGAAGACATCAAAGTTTTAAGCTTTGAAAACGAGGTCAAATTTGACAATGGGATGTAAAAATGTTCATAGAAAACTACTTATATTTTAGCAAGGTAATCTGATAATGGTTATTCCCACAAATTGTTAAGGAAAGAACATGACGGTGAGATCAAGTTCTAAGCTTTGAATGAGGTTCAAACGTTCATACAAACTACTTACGTTTTAGCAAAGTAATCTATGCATGGTTGTCTCAACAGAATCTTTAGTATGAAAATCATCTTGTCACCATTATATTTAAATGCCAAGTACATCCTATTACTTTTGATCAGTGTAATAAAAACTTTAAAATTAAGGCCAATATGGTAATTATATACCACCATCCAAACTTTCTTTCTAACTCCATCACATTTAAATACACGTTTAATTAACTAACATGTTAATAAATGGACAAAATCTTGTTAATAACATGTTAACTTGGGAAGCAAAGCATGATGAACTTTTGCAGCCCCTGGATGCAGGTCTAAAGGTTGGAGAAAATCTTAGATTATTACACAATGCTTACGTCAAAGACTCATGAATTATAGTTATTATGT
This sequence comes from Prunus persica, assembly GCF_000346465.2. NCBI lineage: Eukaryota > Viridiplantae > Streptophyta > Magnoliopsida > Rosales > Rosaceae > Prunus > Prunus persica. The sequence goes on along the minus strand of NC_034009.1, from coordinate 43,398,818 downwards.
GAACGACCATAGCAGTTCCACAATGCAAGAGTCTTCTGTCTCGTGTCATACCATGTCCCACTTAGATACTTCATTGTCATGCTACTTGGGACTGCCTTACTCCCCCTTTCTATAACTTTGTTGTTGGGGTTACGTGGCTCGGTGCAAGCCATGAGTGAGAATGGGGATTAGTCCCATTAGATAGAAGACACAACAATCTACAATTTTTGAGGAGTGATCCATTTCTAATAGTCTAATAGCACATATGACTTTTGAGATAAAACCCCACACACGATTGGTACATTGGGCTTGCCCATACTCGACTCCCTTAGGTGGTTAAATTGGTGATCGTATTGGGTTGGTTCAGAATTAGTAAGCGTGTCCACACACTGGTTCATGTCTCAACATTTTTAAGGTCACCTCTCCATTATACTTATATGTTTCTGTACACTGTTTATCCCTTTCTGTATGCTGTGATTTTTATCAATTGTCTAACAATAACTCAAAAGTAGATGGGCAACATAGAAAAGGCTATACCATAGTATGATCAAATCACTATGAGTGGCTCAGTTGACTTGAGTTTCATTAAAAGAAAAAAAAAAAGAGCAAAGTACATGTGACAATTTTTTGTGCATAATTGTATGATACGTGTTCCATTTGTAAAATTTTGTTATCTGTAGAGGTTTGCAGGGCAAGATATTACTTTGAAGTTTTTTGTTTTTGTCTTTTTTATATAACAACTGCAATGGCAGACAATGAAAAGCAAACACCTTTCAACTGGGAAAGATCGTATTGATGTGAAAGATGAAGAGGATGTTGCTGCTAATCAATTGGGAGGGGAAGTTAAGGTGGCAGATCTGATATGGGTGAAGATCGATGGAGGCTCATGGTGGCCTGGACAGGTATTTGAGATGCTGTATTTGCTGGTTGTTGTGGCATTCAGTAGTCAAGCAATTTAATTTCATTTGCTGATACCACCAGATTCTATTTGATGTTCACTTAGTCATGGTCAAGGATCCACATCGTTATCTTCTTGTTTATTTGGTAGGTTGTTGATGACAATACTGTGAATGTGAACAACAAGCCAAGTAAAAGATCAGCAGGGAAGGTTCTTGTTCGGCTCTATGGAAGCTATAAACAGTAATTCTTTTTTTCCTTGGTCAGGGTTTTGTCTTCATCTGTATTCTTGTTATGTATAACTTTTGAGCGTGTTTTCTTGCAGCTTGTATGTGGACCTTCTGAAATATCATTCTGAATTTGACATAGTATGTTTTGAATGCATTCTAGAATCTCCTTGAATTCCGCTGATGTATTTGAGCTCTAATTTCCACCAGATTATAATCCTTTTATGCCTATTGATTGTTGAACTTTCAGATACTCAAGCAGAACAATGGTTGTTATAGGGAAATACTTCTAAAAGCTCTGGAGCAGGTAACTATTCTTTCCTTGATAATTGCTCTTGCATAGGATTGATAACATTTGCTTGCAGTTGATGATTTCTCCTATATCAATTAAATATGTATACAGGATGTTTCTTGCTTAAAATCCAGTAGATCAAAGAAGCAAGGGTCCAACTCTAAAGGTTAGCCAACTCAAAATCCCTGTAAAAATGTATTGCATAATATGTATCAGTTAAACAGAATTTTGATTATTATCTAAGTTTAAAGGCTTTAAGTATTACGGACGTCTTGAGAATTTTATAGCTGATCCTATGTTAAGTTGTCATCTTCTAAAGAGCCTAAAGTAAATACAATTATGAAAGGGTAAGGTCAAACGCTTTCAAGACTTCATTTGAGAAGGATATAGAGAACATGGTTATAATACATCTATACTGGTGCTTTCGAACATGCAGATGGTGCCTTCTTCTTTTGTAAATCATGGGATTCCATGTCCAAAATTCCCTGTTTGTGTGTGTGAGTAGAGGTCATAGCTCAAGTTTTGTTTCTGTCAAGGTTACAGCTCCAGTTATTGCAGCAATTTACTATTTGAGGTTTATGAAATTACTGTGTTAGGAATGACCTGAAAGGAAAGTACTCTACTCTTTCTCACAAAAAGATTCTTATATTGGTCAAAATGTTTATATTATGGAGCAGAAAGTGTAGCTGTTTATTCTCCTACACACATGTCCAATCGCAATCATGCAGGGGAAAATCACCAAACAGATTCGTCAAGCTTAGTAAGTTCTGATTTTCAATGGTCCTTATTCTGTAAATTACTTATTCTTGATTGCAGACTACTGAGGCTCAGAGAACTGAATTTTCTGTGAGTTCCTTAGCTGGTATATGTACATGCTTATCTTCATGGGTTGCATTGTCATGAGTTTCATTAAAAGAAAAAAAAAAGAGCAAAGTACATGTGACAATTGTTTGTGCATAATTGTTTGAAACCGAGATGCGTGTTCCATTTGTAAAATTTTGTTATCTGTAGAGGTTTGTAGGGCAAGAAATTACTTTGAAGTTTTTTGTTTTTGTCTTGTTTTTTTTTTTTCCGTTTTCAATTAACAACTGCAATGGCAGACAATGAAAAGCAAACGCCTTTCAACTGGGAAAGATCGTATTGATGTGAAAGATGAAGAGGATGTTGCTGCTAATCAATTGGGAGGGAAAGTTAAGGTGCCAGATCTGATATGGGTGAAGATCAATGGAGGCTCATGGTGGCCTGCACAGGTATTTGAGATGCTGTATTTGCTGGTTGTTGTGGCATTCAGTAATCAAGCTATTTAATTTCATTTGCTGATACCACCAGATTCTATTTGATGTTCACTTCGTCATGGTCAAGAATCCACATCGTTATCTTCTTGTTTATTTGGTAGGTTGTTGATGACAATACTGTGAATGTGAACAACAAGCCAAGTAAAAGATCAGCAGGGAAGGTTCTTGTTCGGCTCTATGGAAGCTATAAATAGTAATTCTTTTTTTCCTTGGTCAGGTGTTTTGTCTTCATCTGTATTCTTGTTACGTATAACTTTTGAGCGTGTTTTCTTGCAGCTTGTATGTGGACCCTCTGAAATATCATTCTGAATTTGACATAGTATGTTTTGAATGCATTCTAGAATCTCCTTAAATTCTGCTGATGTATTTGAGCATTAATTTCCACCAGATTATAATAGTTTTATGCCTATTGATTGTTGAACTTTCAGATACTCAAGCAGAACAATGGTTGTTATAGGGAAATACTTCTAAAAGCTCTGGAGCAGGTAACTATTCTTTCCTTGATAATTGCTCTTGCATAGGATTGAAAACGTTTGCTTGCAGTTGATGGTTTCTCCTATATCAATTAAATATGTCTACAGGATGTTTCTTGCTTAAAATCCAATAGATCAAAGAAGCAAGGGTCTGAGTCTAAAGGTTAGCCAACTCAAAATCCCTGTAAAAACGTATTGCATAATATGTATCAGTTAAACCGAATTTTGATTATTATCTAAGTTTAAAGGCTTTAAGTATTAAAATTGACGGATGTCTTGAGAATTTATAGCAGATCCTATGCTAAGTTGTCATCTTCTAAAGAGCCTAAAGAAAATACAATTATGAAAGGTTGTCAAATGCTTTCAAGACTTCATATTAAATAAATTTGAGAAGGATATAGAGAACATGGCTAGATTACATCTATACTGGTGCTTTCGAACAGGCGGATGGTGCTTTCTTCTTGTGTAAATCATGGGATTCCATGTCCAAAATTCCCTGTTTGTGTGTGTGAGTAGAGGTCATAGCTCAAGTTTTGTTTCTGTCAAGGTTACAGCTCCAGTTATTGCAGCAATTTACTATTTGATGTTTATGAAATTACTGTGTTTGAAATGACCTGAAGGGAAAGTACTCTACTCTTTCTCACAAATAGATTCTTATATTGGTCAAAATGTTTATATTATGGAGCAGAAAGTGTAGCAGTTTATTCTCCTACATGCGTGTCCAATCATAATCATGCAAGGGAAAATCACCAAACAGATTCGTCAAGCTTAGTAAGTTCTGATTTTCAATGGTCCTTGTTCCGTAAATTGCTTATTCTTGATGTCACATACGGAAACTTGGTTGCAGACTACTGAGGTTCAGAGAACTGAATTTTCTGTGAGTTCCTTTAGCTGGTCTATGTACATGCTTATCTTCATGGATTGCATTGTCATGCATTTGCATTATCCAATAAATGTACTATTAGGTAAGGGTTTCTCCGAGAAGACAGCAATATGTCACTATACCACAAAGTAAGCTGGAGCTAAATATGCCAATTGCCAAAGAGGAAGAAGCAAAAAGAAAATCCCCTAGGGAAGATGGTTTGCAAAAGAAACTTAAACGAAATGGCTCAAGTGATCAGGCAGAAGTGAGTGCTCGGAGATTAAGAGTGATGCAACATCTTGGCCTGATTGCTCCTTCAGGATCTCCGTTCCACAAAAATGGACTCATTGTCTGACTTAAGGTATTACATTGTTGTTGTTTGTTATGGTATTGATTATCTGTTAAGAATGCTAAGTTTTCTTTTCTCTTCCTTTGCAGCTATTATGATGTGCCATATAGATACTTCAATTTTGGCCAGAACCATTCAGACTTAACAACCTGTGTTTGTCGTTAGATGCTGCTAGCTGTTAGCTTTTGATGTAAGAATTGCATAGTTGATGCATAGGTTTGTGCTGTAAGGTCACTGACAAAGTAAGCCTGATTATTCTCGGCTAGTGGATTTTTTTGCTCGTTTTTGTTTATGGGTGGTTGCAAAGTCTAGTGGGTTGTGCTCAGTTTATTTTTGTGCTTCTGGGTTAAGCAATTGAATGTAGAAGGAAACTTTCAAAGTGATGAATTTGAAATGCAGAATTTTATGTATATCTTATGTAAATTCTTCTTTGTAGGAAAAAAAATTCTATCTTTTGGCCTGAACCAAAAAGAAGAAAGATATACTGGTAAGGCCTGAAAAACAAACGCTTTTATTTTTTGGATCACACGGACCTATGACTTGTACACCCTGGGCTATAGCCCAGGTGAGTTTTTTTTATTTATTTCTTATAGTTAGTGTTAATGTTAATACCATTTATAGCAGAAATATTAATTTGAACTAATTGGATAATTGTAGCGTTACCTCTAGTTGTCATCTGTCTATCTGACTCTATCTTTGTGAGGATAACTTTTCATTTTTGAATTTTCTTATGAATTTTCTTCTCTTAATTCATTTTTCTTCATCATGGTTGACCTTACCTGGCATTGTTGGTGTAAAATAGGCATTTTAAACAAATAAAATAAAAATTATATGTTCTTAAATTTTATATATATGATCAATTCCTTAAGCCTAAAATCTAATAGTTCAATAAGGTAAATCTAGTCTACCCTATTTTGAAATCCTGGATCCGTCTCATTTGATCAGATGAAACCATTGAGTTGGAGATTTAAGCTCTTCTTTGAACTTGTTCTTTCTGACTTGCTAAACATTTTAAGCATCCTTGATTGATCTGCAACGCAATTAAACATTTTTCTTCTCCCAAGTGGTTGGGAGAGCAAAACAATGAACTAAAGCCAACAATGCTAGGCTTGGCTTATATTACACTTATTGTCAAATTCAGGGAGGAGTGCATGATTTTTAGGGTGCCGATAAACTACAGATAGCCGGAGGCCTAGCTTAGTACTACGATAGTCCCGAACAAGTCTTCTACTAACCTTTTATTGTCATTTAATCTTTTTGATGGTTAGGAGGTTTCAAACTTGAAATTTCTTCCAATATTTTTTAATAAATAAATAAATATTTTTTTTGTTGAAAAAACTATTTCGATATTGGGAAGATAAATACCATTAAACCAATAACGATGCGGTACACTTGTTTTAACGTTAAAACAACATTCAACCATGAATGTTCAGTTCTTTTGATTTTTACTATTTTAACCTTTGAAATATAGTTTGTGTTCTCTTGTGACAATATATAACTAGTTAAAATAAATTAGCACAGTTTTCAGGGAATTGGAATGTTACACTAACTGCCAAATTGTGGTTTTATACATTACCATAAATTGTAATTTTTATAAACTAAATAAACTATATCATTATGTTATCATTCTCATTAACATATTCCATGCATACGCCAATATTTGCCCCTTGAAAACATGCTACACCTGCGTAGTTTGTTTTTTACCTTGGCTACTTTATTTTTGGTTTCTTTATTGCTCTTGTTATTAGTTGCTGCAGTTCCTTTATTCATTGGCATGGCTCAAGTTAGCATTCAAGCTTTTAGCTCTTAGCAAAGCCAAAAAACTTATAGCTAGGTTTTGGACTGTCAGCAGGACCTACACAAATATAATGGGGTTCAAACAAAAGCCATTTTAGGGTGTGTGGTCCAGGCAGAAGCCAGAAGCCAGAAGCCAGAAGCCAGAACCAGAGGCATGGCATGCTCTGAAATATGGTGGAATCACTATTTATATATATAGAGAGAGACAGAGAGCCTATAGGCAGATGTCATGTTCATAAAAACTGTTGTAATTTGCATATAGCCCATAGTGAATAAATTTTTATTATGACTGCAACCTCTGCTCTCTTCTGCATCACAATCTGAACTCTCAGCACTTGTTGGTCGGCTGCCCTACTGAGATGGGATGTTGATCTTACTTCCTCTCTCCCTCAACGTTTTCAATTCATGCCTTTGTGGGGTCCACCTAGCATCCTCAGTCCTCACAAGATGGGTAATCTTTGGAATTTTATTTTGTTTAATTAAATTTTTTATAAGAAAAAAAAATTGATGTATTTCTGGACAGATTGAAGTACTAATATTGGGTCACAGTTAAAACCTAAGGCAAAAGAAACGAAGGGTTTTTTCCAAGTGATGACAGGGAGAGAAGAGACAACACAGACCATGCCATGGAAACTTTTTCTCCAATTTTAGGGACCAAAATGATCAGATATATTGGTAGTGTAGTGTATTTAAGTTTTTGTTTGTGACCTTCATCATACTTTTCTCTACAGTTTGTTTGGGTGAAAATTGGCTATGGTCAATCAATTTCATGGCTTTAAAATCCACAACTATGCTTTTTGGGGTGAACAACAGTGTACCGAGGTTGCTCATTGCTTGAAACTTGGTAACATTTATTGATGGTTTTATTATGTTATGGAATGATGATCCTCCTTTACCCTAATGATTCTTAATGCTCAGTAAAATATCGTCTTAATATCTAGAAAAAAAATATTGTGGGATGCGTACTCAAATACAGTTGTGTCATAGTCAACGAGGGCTAGTTGAGTGGAAAGGGCATTGACTTGCAGACCAATGGTCAGTTTGAACCCAAATAACACTTGATAATGTACATTCACGTCACCAATGACAAATTATTACCCAACGTTGAACATATAAAGTAGAACATTTTCTTCAATTTTAAATGAATCTTGTTGAAACTTAAACAATATTTTAGCGTCATTAAATCATTTTTTTTAAATTTTAGTGACCAAATAAGGGTTAAATGAGATTTCATGTTTTGAAAAGACAGTTTACCCTTGAAAACTTCACACATGAACTAAGATTTGATAGACGTAACATAACGAAGTGATACATCCAAATTGTGCAACATGACCTAAATTAAAATATGCCCATGTCAATGGGGTTTAGCCCAGTTGAAAAAGACATTGACTTGCATATTAATAATCTTAGATTTGAACCTTTTTGGCATATTGGCAATGGCAATGCATGCGAAAGCCCCCCCTTCTCAAATGAGTTTTTATAAAAAATAGCCAAAATTTACGCCCAACTTTCATAAATGTCAGTTTTAAAAATAGCCAAAAACTCAATTAAATAGACTTAAATGCCCTCAAAACTAAAACTCACATAAATAAATAAAAGAAAGTCAATTAGACAAAGAAAAAATAAAATAAAATAGGAGAGTGCAACACAGAATCTATTTTGCTGCTATTATGCTCCCTTGTAACTGCGGGAAGAGAAATTAAGAAAGCTAAAGATGTAGACTCTAAAGTAACGACATGGGAAGGTTGTTTGGGATCAGTCTTGAAGGAGACATCTAGCTGCAAGCACTGCAAAACTCATCCTGCTCTTGTTGATGACATACTTTCTAAAATTCTAAGTCGTTTAACCGAAGACATGAAAGGGTTTATCTTTTTGATAAATTTGTAAATGTCACACTTGGAGAGAGAAGAGTGGATCATGATAACACGATTACACTGTTTGTGTTTCGTGTAGTTCAATGGTGGGTTGGGAAATATGAGGCTGCAAGGGAGAAAAGCCAGAAGTAGTACAAAGAAGGGAAATTTATCCTTGAGACATTCCATACTCTTGGTCCTGATGGAAGCAACTACTTTAACTCTGGAAACTCAGATTGGTGGAAGCGATGCTGATGATGCTTGATTGATCAAACATTCAGGAAATTGCACTTAGTTCAAATGTATATTCTTTGCTACCACGTTTTTCTTATTATCACATTTTGATTGATTTTTCTTAGTCGATGATGCAATCTAGGATCCTAGGTTATTTCTATTGTCATCTCCAATTGTTTAGATCCTTGCTATTTTTGAAAACCAGTAAGTTCTTAAAGAAAAAAAAAAAAGAAGAAGAGGAGAGAGAGAGAGAGAGAGAGAGAGCAAAAGGAGGAAAAGGTTGGGAGAAAGTGAAACCAAGGGCAAGAAAAGCAATAACTGAAACTGGAAAGTGAAGGCGAAGGCAAAAGAGGTTGTCGGCTAATGATGTCGCTGCTGTCACCTTTGATTCTCCTAAAAAAAGCTGTTGCCGCCGCCGTTCACGCAACCTTATTGGATTAATTGCTAAGAGCTATCAACTTCAATTTTGTACTCTCCTTTCTTTTTCTACATTATCTTGTGTTTATATATGTGTTTCCTCTTTTTAAATTTTGAGTTTAATATTAATGGTTTTTTTTCCTTACAACAAAGCTACATCACTGTAAAAACGAAAATAAAAACTATTAAACCAAATATGCATTGCTCGTTCAGATAAAATATTTTCTTAATCACAATTATGACATCAATTTTGTAAGATTATGTGGGTTAGATAATGGGGTTTTACAAATGTTTGTATCATATCTGACTGGCCTTTCATGCCATGACACGTGGAAAGGACCTGACACCAAGCAAGGCCCAGGAGCCCATGCTGGCCTATTTGGCATTACAATTGGTAGTCGCCCCTCGACACCACTTACTGATTCTACATCAATTAGGGCCCAAGAGCCCACACTAACCAGCCCAGCCTTACAACAATCGGTTGGTGCCCTCGACACCCACGACCAATTCCACATTGGCTGGCCCAGTGCATAAGTTCGCAATCGACAGTCGGCAGGTACCCTCGGCACCTTCTATCAATTTAGCCTCCCAGAAGGTATCTTGTAGGAATCTCTCAGGTTCTTTACTGGTATATTCGCTAGGACATGTGGCAGCCTTTTAGGTTACTCCCACAAGTCACACATCGAAAATTTACATCAAGAGGACACACAAATACCTCTATAAATAGAGTCCATTGCCTCCAAGGTACAAGGTAACAGCTACTTGACACTTATGCCTTTACTTTATCAATAGCTAACTCCTCTATTCTTCGGCTAACTTTAGCATCAAAGGACTTTCAGCTGGCACCACACCGGTGTCTTAGGTCTTATCTACTGCTCTTTCCTTCCCTCTCTCTCTCTCTCTGTGCAGATAATCCTCAGCTTGCCGAAGGGAAGTTCTTACTGAATGCAAATCAGATCACACCTCATCTTTAAGTTTCAGCCCACTACTGATCATCTAGTTTTGAGCACCAACAACAAATCCATTACTAGTTAAACTTTTGTTAACTTTAATGTGATTTTACTGAAGCTCAAAAGTTACTTCTTCTTGACTTCGAAAAAACTAAAGTTGATTAGGTCTTGGATTCGATCTCCTCCCAAATGCGCAAATACTCGCAAGAAAAGTACGTATTACTACGTTAACCTTTATTTGTTAACTTATAAGCGATTTTATTTTAATCACAATATGACATGTTTATTTTTTTGGGTGGATAATACAATGTAACATGCTTGAACTTTCAAATAATAATAAAATTGACATACTTGGTAACATGGACATGTCACACGGATTCTTTAACAATATTCCCTTGGTCCCCTTCCAAACCCTTCCCCTCTTTCACTCTTTTTGCCCTTTCTCCAAGTTTCTAGTCCTGCCTCGATTCACGTTTTCCATGTTCTTTCTTTAATTTCCTTTTATTTATCTAAATAATCTATATTCATGTTCGCTTGTTTAAATTTTAATATTTTATTTATTTATTTATTATCTCATCAACCCATCAGCGGTAAATAAATAAAAAAGTAAAAACCAAGTCAAATAACTCACTGTTTTTCTTGTTCACTTCACTTCTCCCAACTCCTACTTGCTCTTCTTCCTCTCACTTTCTCTCTTCTTCTTCTTCAAACCCATCTCTCTCTCTCTCTCAGTACACCCCAGTTCCCTATAACTACACCTACCCAACAAAACCCAACTCTTCTTATTCTCAAACACTTGATTTTCATTACGAGAGAAAAAAAAAAAATGCTTCCTTTCCTGAGCTGGTCTGATCAAAATCACTACGCACACGACCCGTCGCTGGTCAACCTGATGGACGGCGCAGATTCCATCCTGAGCCCAGCAGCCTCCATGACCGAGACCTCCAGGTCAGCAGAAGCATCCAAGAGCCACAAGGAAGCCGAGAGGAGACGCAGGCAGCGTATCAACACCCACCTCTCCACCCTCCGCACTCTCCTCCCCAACACCACCCGGGTGAAAAAACCAAAACATGCTCCCTTTCTCGTTATTTCGATTTCAATATAGGGGCATTATGGTAATTGTACTCGGCGTGATTTTAATTTTATGCGCAGACGGACAAGGCGTCGTTGCTAGCGGAGGTGGTGCAGCACGTTCGGGAGCTGAGGAGGCAGGCTGGTGACCTTGCGCGACAGGACGGGGGCTCGTGCTGCGGTGGCAGCACCGGTTCGGAGCCCTGGCCGTTTCCGGGCGAGTCGGACGAGGCCACGGTGAGCTATTGCGACGGCGAGGCGAGGCTTCTGAAGGCGACGCTGTGTTGCGAGGATAGGCCGGGTCTGAACCGGGACTTGATCCAGGCGATCCGGTCCGTTCAGGCCAGGGCGATCCGGGCCGAGATGATGACTGTTGGGGGGCGGACCAAGAATGTGGTTGTGATGCAATGGGCCGGCGGTGGCGGGGAGGAGGAGGTTAGGGCTTTGAAGCGGGCTTTGAAGGCTGTGGTGGAGAATCGGGCCTCAGGTTGTGGGCCGGGTCGGTTGGTTTTGGGGAAAAAGCGAGCTCGGGTTTATGGGTCGGTTTATGAGGATGAGAATGAATATTAAGGAAGTAGTGAGGGCAAAAAGGGAAACTCATATTTTGGGTTGGTGTACAGAAACCTGGATCCTGGATTACATGGAATAAAATCAGTAGGATTTTTTTGTTTTTTGTTTTTTGTTTTTGGATTTATATATATGAGATATACTGAGATCAGATTTTTTTTTTTTTTCTTCTCTTTGAGGAAAAAAAGAAGCAGACTGAAACAATCAAACAATAACCTCTTATGTTTAGTTTAAATTTTTAATTGTAATATATGATTAATTTTTAATTTTTAATTTTTTTTTATGAATTCAAATAAGATTATTGATGTATGTCAATTTAAAAATTCAGAATTTTCTTTTTCAGATTCTAAATTTATTTTTCCCATTCAAAAATCATGTAGTTCCAAATAGGCATATCCACGTCACTTTACAAACTCTGGATGACTACAGGTCGGGATTGGATAAGATTGAAGCCTTTTTCTGTATTGTATTCACATTTCATTATAATAAAAAAATAAAAAATTATTTCTTGAACTAAAAACTCATCTTTTTGGACCGACCGCATGTGAAGGCGGGAACGAACAGAGATGGTCTTCCCAATCCGTAAGTATTATCAGAAACCAACCAACCAACTTACCTGTATATCATTAAACTCATGAATCTTTGTTTGTTTTCACAATTGCAGGCTCAAAAGCTCGTCGGATTCTTTCAACAATGGCAGCTGTAAGACCTTCCTCAACCTGTAGCAATTACAGAAGAAAATCCTCTGCCTCAAACCTGGTACTTGTTTCAAGCTCTCAATAATATATATATTTATTATCAAATCGGTTGTGTCACTACTGATACCCAGATTTTGTTTCTTTAATATGTGAAAATTCCTAGACAAATTCTGCAGAAGTTGAACAAGGAACCCATGTAGAATTACTGCCTTCAGTCAAGTAAGTATATCTTCCAATCATTGCTCTTTGATATGAATTATTGTGCTTGAAATGTCACATTCTTTTTTTTTTTTACCTCACAACCTCTATTATTTTAGTTCCATGTTTGAATATCTGGATCACAAGAAATATGATTTAATCTGTCTTTATTGAAAAGAGGAAATTCATTTTCACCCAAAAAAGAAAACAGAAATTCATGACTAGGGAAACTCTTGAATTTTAATCTTATAGATATATAATGATACCACTAAGAGCTCCACCATAACTGCTATGATCGGCTGTCGTTTTGCAGAAGACAACCAGTTAGAAGGCTGGAGGCTTCAAGTGATTCCATGGAACTTGCCCATGAATGTTCAAATTGTGAAGGAGAAAATGTGTCAAAAGCTAATAATGGGCCTGACTTGTTTGGTGAGATGAAAGAGAGGTTTCTGAGTTTTAAGAAGCACAAATTTTTGTAAGTAGCAGTTAAATGTTACACACAACTTGATTGCATATTGGTCTGTGTGGTAATTATACTATATTGAACAGGAAAGAGTCAGAGCATTTCCAAACTCTAGCTCAAGCTCAAGCACCCAAGGTAATTATACAAATTTAATTTTTATCTTGTTTTTAATACTTCTTGCTTCTGTTCAGCTTGAAATTGGACAGTTCCATATAAATAAACTTACAAGTTCAAAAACAGTTCATGGTGATTGCTTGTGCAGACTCTAGGGTATGTCCCTCTAACATCCTAGGCTTTCAACCTGGAGAAGCATTCATGATTAGAAATGTAGCAAACCTTGTTCCCCCATTTGAGGTATGTATTAAGCGTGCGCTTCCCTGAGTCGTGACATATTACCTCGAGTCTGAAATATAATCCTTCAAATCCTTCAAATCAACCTTTGTCTTTTGCAGAATGAAGCATCAGAAACTAATGCTGCCCTTGAGTTTGCAGTAAATACTCTTGAAGTATGTCATCTTGCTCTCGAATCTCTTTCAACCTCTGTGTTTATGTATAACTTAACTGTGCTTTGCTTAAAATCGGAATCCATCTCCAAATTCGGGGTTATGGAGCTAGCGACCTTGAAAATTGATCAAAATGTTTATGGCTGACTTCAGGTTAAGAATATATTAGTCATTGGCCACAGTAGCTGTGCAGGAATTGAGACCCTCATGAGAATGCAAGATGATGGTGATTCAAGGTTTCTTAACAATTGATCCTTTCTCACTTTTGTTCACATGGTATTTTCAGGACATCAATTTTCTTTAAATGCTGCAATTTTTTTTTTCTGTGATTCTGCTTTCAGTAGCTTAACTCATAGTTGGGTTATCAATGCCAAAGTTGCCAAACTAAGAACAAAAGCTGTTGCACCACACCTTAGCTTTGATCAGCAATGCAGACACTGTGAGAAGGTACTCCTTGAGTCCTTTCCACTTGATACTCTTCTTAGGCTTATTTACTTGTGATTAATTTCTAAGAGGAAGGTTTTAAACGTCTCCTAAAATGCGACCAATAGATTGTTTCTAACTAATGGCGATTCAACAAAACAGATTCTATTGAGAGTGTGAATCCCAGGACGGGGAATTAAAAGTATTGCCTGAGAATATTAAAAGATTCATGCAATTTCCACTCGTTACCAATTGGTTTTTAAAAAAAATATAGAGCAAGTCTTTAAATGTGGTCATCCTTGGGGTATTATAAAAATTTTCATTCTATTACAGGAATCAATCAATAGTTCATTATTGAATTTACGGACATACCCATGGATAGAAGACAGAGCAAAGAAAGAGATGCTCTCTCTTCATGGAGGATATTATGATTTCTTGAGGTGTACGTTTGAGAAATGGACTCTTGATATGAATGGTATCAGACCTGTTGGAGGAGGCAGATACTTGGACAAAGATCGAGAACTTTGGGGCTAAATTTCTTGCTTCTTCCATTAAATATAATTATTATTAATAATTATGGGGAGAAAGTGTAAGGGGGTGGGGTAAATCACATCATAACTTGCATGTTGTAACTTTTTTTTTTTTTTTTTTCTTATGTAGTAAAAACTAAAGATCAACGGGATGTAGCTTAGTAGAAAGGGGTCTTGACTTGCAGACTAGTGGTCTCAGGTTCGAATTCACATAGCACATTGGTAGTGTGTGTGTGTGAGAGAGAGAGAAACTTCCCTCCCCTTTGCAATTTAGACTATCCCTTATATTCAAAAAAAGAACTAAAGATGAAACCATTTGCATAGCCGCATTGCGTGCTTGTACTCACTACACATTTGCATGTACTCGAATGTAATTTAATACAAACCAAACAATTGTTTTAAGGGAAATTCACTATTATACCCAATATAGCTTTGTGATACTAGGCATCTTATCTCTATTTGTATATATAAAGGGATAAAGGTCAAAGAAAATCTCTTGCCACGCACATAACATTGCTCTCAATAATACCACAAAAAAATATACACACCTACATGAGTCTTATTACTGCAAAAGAAGATAGGGGAGTGGTAGTTGATTGGCTTTAGGGACCTGCAGCGAGGCAGCACTAAGGGACCTATAGGTGTTAATGATAAACTGCTTATTTGTTCAAGAAGGATCATAGCTAATGCTTTATAGTTCTACTTGTTGGAAGTTTGAATGAAATTCAAGGATTTTTGTCCCATATTAGTAGAAAGATGAAAAAGTGAAGTCTTTATAAGTGTGGTAGTCCTATACTTAGTAATTGGAAGTTGGGTTAAGTAGAAGCCAATTAGGCTTCAAATTTGATTTGGATATTAAACATTACTCATCATATAGTTAATTACTATTTATTAAGTAATATAATTTATGGAGTTAATTAAAATAATTAATATTAATTACTCACAAAAAAAACTATTTATTGACCTAAAGAAACTAATTTTATATTTTAAAAAAGAAAATTATAATTTTAAATAGTATAGCCGCACGGCTATACCCGATAAATAAATCTATTTAAAGAGTATATGTCTAGATATATCCGAATATTTGAAAAGTATAGCCGTTCGGCGTAACTATTAACACGTATTAAAATATTTAAACAGTATAGCCGCCCGGCTATACGCTTTCAGTAAATTTGAATGTTTACAGAGTATAGCCGCGCGGGCACAGAGCACAGAACTCGTCACCAAAACCATCAGTTGATTGGTTATAGAGGACTCGAACTCGTCACTACAAACGTCTAGGGCACAGAGCAAGCCCGTTCCAGGTTTCGAGCAGTTTCGAAAAATCGGCCTAGGCGCTAGGCGGGAGGACACCGACGCCAAGGAGTTAGGCGGCCTGGGAGGATCTAGGAGGCCTGGGCGGATCTAGGCGGTCTGGGGAAATCTAGGCCTGCGGCTAGGCTGCCTGGGAGGATCTAGGCGGCGACTAGGAGGCCTGGGCGGATCTAGGATGGGCCTAGGCGGCCTGGGCGGACCTAGGCGGCCTGGGCGGGTCGTGTCCTTTTTTTCCAAATGAAGACAGACGAAGCTTGCACTCGCAGAGGAATGTGGTGCGTGAGTGATATGAAGAGGCAGAGAAACGAGCACGAAGCTTGCACTCGCAGTCCAATCTACAAAATTGAAATACTCGGTCTTGAGCCTCTCTCTCAACTCAAGCTTCGATTTTTTTTCTTCGGTTTCGGCTGCTGCGTTGATTCAATTTTATTGTTGGTGCTTTTCTGTTATTGAAGTTCGCAACCTTAGATGAACATGCAAGACAGTTTCTTAATATGCCAGAAGAAGCCCAGCAGATGGTTCTTTAACCTGAGGCACACCTTGCCGTTTGGCATTGGATTACACCATGCCGGTCTGAATGAGAAAGATATCTGGTTGAGGAGCTTTTTGCAAACAACAAGATTCAGGCATTTCTGTTTTACCTCAGTAAGCATGAGTCTTTCCTGAAAAACACATTAGGAAAAGAGAATATAAAAAAGATCATTTTCTAACTCTATATACTGATTAGGCATATGTATTAAATTATAGGTATTGGTTTGTACCAGCACATTGGCATGAGGTGTAAACCTTCCAGGTCATCATCTCGTCATTATTAAGGTAATGCAAAATTTGTGTGGTATCTTTTTCATTTGGTTCCTATATTTACAAAGGTTTCTAGCATGAGTATATTGCAGCAGCTGTTCTTCAGGACAAATTTACGTAAGTGTTGATTCTCTTGCAGGGAACAGAATATTATGATGGGAAAACAAGGAGATATGTTGATTTTCCAATATCAATCACAGATATATTGCAAATGATGGTTTTGGTCACACATGACCATATGGAATAACAAATGGGATAATGGAGCCGATTGGGAGATATGTGTAGCTCTGAAAAGGTGATCCTATAACTTGCTTCAAGAGAGAGAGAGGATTTGTAGTTGTATTAACTATTGCTGGTGCGAAGGAGCAAAGGTGACGTGTATAGTGTGTGAGAAAGAGGAAAGGTGACATAAAATAAGGAAAGGCATAAGAAATGAGGGGTTTATTTCGTGTGGAATGAAAGGAAGAGATAGAAAACTGTGTTTCTGTTGTTGAGAGAGTGAGAATTGGGAGGCAAATGAAGAGGGAATGAGAGATTTATAATTCCTGGTGGTCTTGGTTGGGGTAAAGAAAAGGAAAAGATAAATTAGTCGTCAACACGCATGCAGGGAGAGGTCGGTTAGTGGAGGGAGGCGCATTGGCATTGCTCACCCATGCCGTTCTGCTTTATTGATTTCTTTCTAGTACTAGAAGCCTAATGTTACTGTCTAATAAAGTCACATAGAAAATCCTTACATATCTTCTGCTCTGCAACTTTTTTTTTTTTTTTTGTGGTCTGACTCTGCAACTACTTTAGACTATGTGAATGAGTTTGATATTGAGGAGGAGGTAATAGTATGGGCCAATGAAATCTTCTTCAACAGATTTAAAGAAAATTTTGGTTGAAATTGTGTATACCTTATTTTGGAGGCTTGTAGTGTAGATATATGCATCATCCTTATGGCCTTGGTGATGTCAAAAGAAGCATACATAATTGTTTGTTCCAATTCTGGAATGAAGGGGAAGACACCTTCAACTAGTTTTAGCCTTTTAATTAATTAGTTACTTGCTTCAAGGAGTCGTAGGTGTGTATTGTTGGGGTCTCCACTGAGGGAAGGTCATTATCACATAGGAGAGAAAGAAAGCACACCTTGTTGTAGTCTCTCTGGCTCTGCTAGATTTAACTGAACTCTTTGAGATGATAAGATAGAGGGCTCTTGGAAGTGAAAGCAAAGCTAGCTAGGCTGCAGTGCAGATACCCTTTTGTTGCTGATGGAGGAAAGAGGTAATTGATCCCATCCCATGAACAACAACTTACAACTTACAAGTAAGAGGAGGCTAGTGGAACCATTTAATTCTTTCTATCTGCAGCAGCATGGTGTGTTGTCTGGTCAAAGTGGGGGCATAAAAAAACTGGTATTAGTTTTAGGAGTGCAGAGAAGAGATCAAAGAAAGATGGCGTGGACCCCATATATTTATGGAAAGTGGTCACCTTCTCTCCAATTCCATTCTTCTTTTCTTGCTTGCAATTTGCACAGCTGAGGCTTCCCTCTACTCTCTATGTTCTATGTATATGTCCTTTCACTTTTGTCATGGTTGGTTTCAATTTCAAACAAGTTCAATGAATCCAAGCCAACAGTCACATACTCACAGCATGCGGAGGGCTGACTTTGCTGCTTCTTGTTTGACGTTTAAAGAGAAACACCAGAGACAGACGGATAGAGACGTTTTGCCCCTTTCTTTTGGTTTGGGCGGGCTACCGCCACAAGACAAGAGATTCAGCTTTGGATGCTTCTCCTCCTAAATGTTAATGGGTTGTTGGAGAACAGTATAGCCGAGCGGCTATACCCTGTAAGTATATTCGAATATTTTAACAGTATAGCCGGGCGGCTATACTCTTTTAGTATAACAGTGTAGCTACTTTAAACGTATAGCCGCTCGGCTATACTTAAATATATTTGAATATTTTAATTAGCTCTGATGATCCTTTTCCATGTAAACAAACAAAAATTGCAAAATCAGAAACATACGTAAATTGGACGCCATGGTAGCCACGGATAGAGGACTCGAACTCGTCACTACGAACATCTAGGGCACAGAGCAAGCCCGTTCCAGGTTTCGAGCAGTTTCGAAAATCAGCCTAGGAACTAGGTGGGAGGACACCGACGCCAGGGAGTTAGGCTGCCTGAGAGGATCTAGGCGGCGCCTAGGCGTACTGGGTGGATCTAGGAGGATTCTAGGCCGCCTGGGCGGATCTAGGCGGCCTGGGCGGGTAGTGTCCTTTTTTTTTTTTTTTCCAAATGAAGACAGATAAAGCTTGCACTCGTAGAGGAATGTGGTGCGCGAGTGATATGAAGAGAAAGAGAAACGAACACGAAGCTTGCACTCGCAGTCCAATCTTCAAAATTGAAATTCTCGGTCTTGAGCCTCTTTCTCAACTCAAGCTTCGATTTTTTTTCTTCGGTTTCGGCTGCTGCGTTGTTTTGTTTTTTTTTGTGCTTTTCTGTTACTGAAGTTCGCAAAGTCAGATGAACATCAAAGGCAGTTTCTAAGTATGCCAGAAGAAGCCCAGTAGATGGTTCTTTAACCTGAGGCACACCTTGCAGTTTGGCATTGGATTACACCATGCCGGTCTGACAAAGATAGATCTCTGGTTGAGGAGCTTTTTGCAAACAACAAGATTCAGGCATTTCTGTTTTACCTCAGTAAGCATGAGTCTTTCCTGAAAAACACATTAGGAAATGAGAATATAAAAAAGTTGAGAACACCTATCATTTACAATTTTCTAGATGCAAAGTTGCATAGTTTTCAACTTCAATTGGCAATGATCCTCTTGTCCTTAAATATGGTGAAGACACAAGTTAAAAGCCTTTGGTTTTGATTATTGTCCTTAGTATTTGATTTATTGAGCCTATACAAGATCTTACATGAGCATAGTTTTCTACAGATGTTTAATCCAGCTTACTATGGCTTGGACAATACTGAACCTGAAGTTCTCAGCTCTTAATTGTCTAGGTAATACCATGCTCAATTCTCATGTAGATTTATATGGCCTGAGGAAGGGTTGGATGTGAGTTAACCAGACCTTCAGAGACCCCTAAAGCCTGAGAAATTATGACTTACTCGTTGTTAGAAGGGCCACTTTGGAATTTAGCCATATATATTTTTGTCTGTGAGGACGATGTGCAGCACTTGCACTTAAATGGTACACTAATTGTTTCTGAAAAAGGTGAAGCTTTGATTTATCTAATTATTTATTTTTAACAATTACTCTTTGACTCGGATGATTTGTTCCTTAAGAAAGTAGAGTTTTCGTCTCTTCTCATATCTTTTGGGTTCTTTTCAGGGTTTATGGTTTGATGGGGATTCTTCCTTATGGATATGATGCCATGCATGAATGTTGAACTTGCTGACTCGCTAAGCAAAAGAGGAATATTCAGCGTACCGCAACTATTGTATCTCCCCAAGGCAACTTTGCAGACCATGATTGAAAATTTTCCTGCTTCAAAATTGTATCAGGTATAGACTTCTAAGATAGTTGACACATGGCTGACTAACCAACAGGTCAAGATTTAACATGACTGGACAACTTTTTGACTGGCCTGGGTAGGTTATATTGAAATACAAGTCAATTATTTGCTTTCAGGCATGTTAACTGATTTGAGTAGGCATTGCAATTTGCATCTAGAATATTTTGTTCTTCTAGGATCTGCAGCCTTTTCCACGTATCAAACTGAAATTAAAACTTCAGCATAAGGACAGCAGAAAGTCTCGCTCTTTAGACATCACACTGGTAAACACCAATTTCGGGCAAAACAAATCAAGAGCGTTTACCCCGCGTTTCCCTAAGGTAAAAACTTCTTCTTGTTCTAAACTAGTAATGAGAAACCAGCGTTTCCCTAAGGTAAAAACTTCTTCTTGTTCTAAACTAGTAATGAGAAACCAAACTGAGCTTCAGATTCTCTTTTACAGGTGAAAAACGAAGCATGGTGGTTGGTCCTTGGGAACACCTCAACATGGGAATTATATGCTCTCATAGGAGTATCTTTCTCTGATCACTTGGTTACTCACATGGAGTTACCATCAGTTCCTAGGACTCTCCAGGTACTACGTGGCTTTTTCATGCTTTGCTTGCTAACATCTGTTTTACCATGCTTTCCAGGGGATGAAATTGATTTTAATTTCAGATTGTTATCTAAGCAAATTATTAAACTGCAGTAACCAAAGCAAGATATATTATCAGTAGATACATATTGGACCTTAAGGTGTACGGTTATAGATAGTTTTAAGAAAGTATCAATACATTGGACCTTAAGGTGTATATCAGTAAATATTCAAATATATTTACAAAGTATAACAGCACGGCTATACTATTTAAATATATATATATATATATATATATTTCCTTCTTTATGTATTTGAGTGAGATTGAGTAGTAGTTGTGAGTTGAGTCTCTTTCCCTCTCCCACATATACTTCTCAGACTCTAACCCTAGAAGGAAGGGGTTAAAAAGAGTAAATACCATGAAGACTTTTTTTAGGACATGAAAATTTAGATTCAAAACGCATTCAAGCAATTTTATACTTTGAAATTCAACATTCTTTGATCCACAAAAAGTTGGTGGATCCCTTTTGTTATTGTATTTATGGGTTTAACCCCTTTTCTTATTCTTGCCCAAAATAATTGAAGAAATAACTCTAGCAAAATTAGCTAAAGTGGTATTTTAGCCCCAAGATCTAAAAAAATTGTATATTTAAAGAATATAGCCGAGCGTCGATACAATACAAAAATAATAATAATAATAATAATAAAAGATTACAGCCGAGCGGCTATACTCATAAAAAATAAAAAGAGTAAAGCCGCCCGGTTACTCGTTAAAAATAAATATAATATACTCTAATATAGAAAAGGATATAGCCGAGCTGCTATATGCTTTAAATATAAAATAAAATAAAAAATGGTCTAGCCGCTAGTGCATAAATTGAGTCGATACTCTTTTTTCCTTTTCTTTTTTGTCAAGTTTTGAGTCGATACTCAATTTCTCAGTAACCAATGCCTCCCATTTATAGGCGCTGGAGGAGAAGCAAAGATAAGTCTTTGGCCTTTAATACTGGCAGGTAAGACGTTGGCGGTTGAGTGTTAAATATAGTTTTTAATGATGGATGGTGAGATGGTAGAAGCTAGGTTTTAATGCTTGTGGAAGAGATGTGGGTAGCTCTGGCTTTGATGCTGGTAGAAGAGGCTGGTTGTTCTCTCTGCTTACTCTTGTAATTGGGCTCATGAAAGTGGGTCTGAGTTTTGGTGCCCCCAAGCGGACCAAAACTTCCACTCTTTGACCCCTCAACGGGCCTTATAGACACTTGTAACCATCCACACCAAAACTTGCTCAGCAAGTCCCATGCATGTTTCTAGTGTGAACCTACTTAAGTGGGTTAGGTGGTTTAACATTGAAAAATGTATTAGCTTGCACATAGTTATTTGACATTTGCTTGGCATGACATGCACACTATTTGATCATGTATAAAAAAATATTTGTATATTCATTTGGAAATAAATTCCTGAAATAGAGCTTGGATTAGCATGTGACAACTTTTGGACGTTATATTAGGCTTTGAATATTCTTGGGCTTCTCTTGACATTTTGGGCCTCAATAATAGGGAAAAAATCTCTAGTTTTGTTTCAATAGCTGGTGAAATGATCTATGTATATTAACTAGGATGTTATATTTTTAGAAAAGTTGATATAAATCCAAATTTTCATTGAGAAGTTTATTTTAAGAGTAATGCTATTTAGACACACAACATTGACCACCTTAACTGACCACCTTATGTGGCAACTGATGTGTCATGCCATGTCAATTAATGAATGTCGTCATGTCAATTAAAAAACAAATTAAAAAACCCTAGCATTCCTAATGACGAT